>NW_007360328.1:2698331-2784600 GCF_000271585.1 Trametes versicolor FP-101664 SS1
GTTCCGACTGCTTCCCAAATCGGGAACGAAAGCATACATCAGCTGACATACGATGCAAGATGGCATCGTGTAGGTCATTCTATCATGTCGGGCGCGTTGCCACGCTCATATCAGTCGCATTCTTCAGCGCCGCAGATGATTGTTAGCGCGCGCCGGCGCAAGAGCGGACGGAACAGGCCACCTCAGGGCGTCCAATACTCCTACATCCGTCTTCCATGTCCGACGCGAATGCTGTCAGAGAGACTGCCGCACGGTGAGCAAACCTATCGCTATGCTCGATCGACGCTGACTTCATGCTCTACTGCGACTCCCCACTAGTGCATCCGCATACGAATACGCTCAGCAGATGTTTCCGCTTGCATATGGCCACGCACTTTGGATGCCCTTCTTTGAAGGCGGTGAAGACGGCCAGTCCACACAGATCGGCACGATCGCGGCACTCGGTATGGAGGGATTGAGAGTGCTGGATTCGAGCTACTACGCGCCACCAGAGTGCGGCGACAGTTTACAGATTACTCGCGAAGAGATTTCGGATCAACAGGTGCTTTGGGGTGCAACTATCGCGGGCGATAGGGAAGCCAATTGTGTGAGGTACGTCGTACAGCCGCCTATACGCCGGTCTGGCGCGGGTTGACCATTCACTGCCACCCCCCCCTTTACACATTCAGTAGCTGCGGAGTCTGCCAGTACGATTTCACGCTGTTGAGCAACACCGGCGGTTTTCTGGTGACGTCATATGCGTTGCACGAATTCGTTCAGCCCGCTGCCAGGTCGTCCATGTTACCCTGCGCAGTGGAGCGTCTATTCAGGTATCGTGAAACTAGAGAGTCCGTTGCCGATGCCGGGGACGATTTGATTTTTATCACGGGTACCGTGAAGGCTTCCAGATATCGAGCCGCACACATCGTGGCGCGCACCCCAGGTGTGCAATTGCATGCGACCTTGACGGTGGCGTTGAGCGACTTTCACGAGTACGAGTGCGAGTACACGGAGAACCAACACAATACCCAGCAAGAAGGTGGCGCAAGTCCCACACGCGACCGCGAAGATTACGAAGACGAACGCGCAGACGGTCGGCGCGGCGAAGAACCCGAGCATGTAACTGCAAGCCGGCAAGACGAACTTGGGGCAGAGACTCCCGTCATCGAGCGTCGCAGTCATTACAACGCATTTCCGAGTACGTTCTCTGCTCTGGAGGGATTGCGTGGTGTACTAATGCTGTTTAGTAGCGTCGGAGTCAAGCTCAGTTTCTGCCCCTCATGAGACCCTCTTCATCCATTACTTCAAGATGAAGACCAGGCGATCATGTAGTGCCAAAGGCTCTCCCGCGCAACATCATGATCCTCCCCACATTCCGCTTCCATCCGCGCCACTCGAGGACTGCGCCGACGATGTATCGGATCCACGACCTTTCGACCCTGTTGGACTTCTGCTTGAATATATACTACAGGCACGTCTTCAGGTCCAGAATTTGATGTCGGTGAGGTCCGCTGACAGCCATACCTCATTCCTCATCTGTAGAGTGCAGAAGAGGCTACTGTGGCGGTCGCCTCGGATACGGACGTCCTTGCACTATTCTGGGTAAGTCGTCCTCGCATTCACACAATTGGCCTGATTCTGATGATGCTACTGTGTCTAAAACTAGCCGAAAAGGGTACCAGCAGACCTTCCGCATGACCTGACAAGCATGCTCGAGCGCCGTCGTCCGTGCATCGTCGTGGAGGACATTGCGGGTCACAAAGGTGCACATCTCCGCTGGGGTCTCGTTATGATTGCGTTTAGCTGAGTGAACAGTACAGTTGGCAGCTTTCTTTACGGCGAAGGCTTCGAGCGTATGGTGTTCGAAAGGATTGAGTGATCCAACGAGGGTCGGGGGCGGTAGGATCAACGGAATGGGTATATCTCGCCCACAACGCAGTTCGACGCTCCCTGAGCTGACCCTGTAGTCATCGTAGGAAATTAACTACGTAAGTAATCGATCAATGAAATTAATTCACGTTTAGGACTGACTCAAGCGCTCAAGTGCTTTAACGCAAGTCCTTTGTCGGCGTACAGGGCGTTCAGGGCAGAAGGCCGGTTGTATGACCGAGACGGTTAGGGTTAGGGTTCACGCCCAAATCTTTAAATAAGTACCTGGTCTGGGCGTCTGGGCCGTCGGGCTCTCCTTTCGTCCTGCCACACAGCTGCAGTGTGCTTGGCTCCTTCACCAGTTCTAGCAGCATCGCTCTCATGGCGACAACCCAGAACACCACGTATGGATTCTCGCGTCTCCCTGCCGAGCTCTGCGCTGGCGTCGTTAAAAGCTTGTCGAACGTCGACCAACGCCGCTGTCTTTCGGTCTCTAGGCTTTTTCGTGACCTTGCGCGCCCTCTCGTTTTTTCCCGCGTAATAATACGCGTCGGTATGTGGAAAGCGGAGGAAGATGACGGCATTTTTGACGACGATGTCGAGCTCATGGAACGACGCGTCCACCGGAACAAGGAGAAGCTGCAGTATATCGCGCGCGACGCTCAATTCGCGCGGATGGTCAAGGCGATTCACGTGTACGCCCACCGCGAGTGGGATTTCGCGGATATAGGAGAAGAGCCTCAGGACAACCTCGACATCGGTAAGTCATCTTCTGTAGATGTCGAATTGCGTGTACTGACCGTCTTTGACAGCACTCATGATCCGTGCGCTGGAAGCCCTTCCGCACCTCCAGTCATTCCGGTGGCACGGTATCTCAGATTTGAGCTGGTTTGTAGTCAACGGTCTATGGATAGATAGCTAACGAAGGTATCGGGAGCATCCATTGTGAGGTGCAACGTTGGAATTGATGACCCCCGGATGTCGAGTCGTATACGAACTGAGGGAGCGATCGTTTAACTTGTATGTTGTATTACTGTAGTTCCCACGGTTAGGAGGATGTACGCGACCTACGATTCCAAAAATACCACCCACTCACTCGTCTCTGGCACCGAAACGTCTGCCATGCACGGCAAAGTCAGACCTCCTACCAATCCTGATAGGCAACCTCGTGCTCGTCAACGTATACATTCCCCCGTGCTCATCGCCTTGGACGGCAGGTGACGACGGCGCCCCGGAACAACCTCTGAACGAGTGCCTAGCAGGACTCCTGGAGCACGCGGACGACATGGACTTATGCGTGATGGGAGATCTCAACGCCCGCACCGCCTCCGCGTCGTCGCATGAGAACGCCTACCCGCGAACCTCACCCGATCATGGTCCTATCTCTGTGCGAGGGCGTTGGCTACTACAAACCACCGAAGACACCGATCTCGTCATCCTCAACAGCACGCTACTACACCAAGCCTCCTCTCGGGACGCGTTCACCTCATACCAGGCGAACGGGATGGCCGTCGTGGACTACGTTCTGGCGCATAGGCTGATGCTGGAACGGGGGCACATCGTCAACATCAGCACATGTGCGCACTTGCCCGCGCTGTCAGATCATGCCGCGATCGTCACCAAATACACGCACCACACGCAGCTGCGAGGGGGCCCACAACTGCAGAGATCCACGGCTGCCGCAGTACCACCACCACCATCACTAGGTCCCCGAGGCCCGCTCGACGAACTTCTGGACGTAACCTTGCTGGCAGGAAAGGCGGATCATCCCTCGCGCATCCGTAGACTATATGGCGGCGTATGGGCAACTTCGGACCGGGTGGATGTCTGGACTGATGGCTCCGCAACGAAGAACTCTCGCAAAGCTGGTGCTGGCATCTTCTGGGGCCCTAACGCGACTCGGAACACTGCGGTTCGGGTACCCGGCGTACTGCAAACAAACAACCGCGCGGAACTCTTCGCAATCCTGGTTGCACTCAGAATGGCGGACCCGTTGAAGCACTTGGGTGTGCACTGTGATTCTACATACGCCATCCGCTCCATCTGCCACTGGGCCTTGAAGAACGCGGAACTCGAATGGACGTGCACTCACGCGGACCTCCTGCGGGCCATCGTGAATACCATCCGCGCTCGTGCAGCGCCGATCACCTTCTTCTGGGTAAAGGCGCATACGGGGAACTATCACAACGAGTGTGCGGACGCTCTTGCGAAGCGCGGGTGCGAGCTCCACCCGGCTGAGGACATAGTCGCGCTTCCCCCGCCCCCGCACTGGCCGCAGCGACCTGCAGACATCCCGGATATCCCCGACCTCTTGAAGGTCCACACCACTCTCCCGCGTGCTCCCACACACAGGTCCGCAACCACTTCACTCACGTCGCTCCAAGCCTCCGGTGCCAATCTCTCCGATGATGAGGACGACGGTGACGCGCGAGGACACGAGTCCGAGGCCCTGAACGCTCAGCGACAAGTTACGTACAAAACGCTTGCCGCTGCGAAACACGAAGGTCACTTCTGGAAAGCGTTCAAAACGATATCGTGCCCGCGAGGAACAACCTCCTTCGGCGTCGACGCCCTACAGCTACAACACGTCTTCGAACCCCGCATGAACCCCCAGCTGTGCGAGGGACGAGACGGAGACTTCACCACCCTCCGTGCGATGGATGACATCGTGGTGAAGAGTTGGCCTACCGAGACCACTGATGAGACCCCCTCCGCCTCCTTCTCACGGCCGTTCACAGTCGGTGACATCGCGTGTGTGAAAGCACGACTGACCGCCATGGAATGCGGGAAGGCAACCGGACCTGACCGGGTCAGCTACGAGGATATACTAAACATCCCCAATGAGGACCTGCGCACGCTATTCCAGGCACGTTCGACAATCCCGTGCTCTACAGCTAACACTGACAATGCCGCACTATAGGCTTGCATTGATACTAAGGCGAGCCCTCAGGACTGGCTGTCGACCACACTCGCGGCTGTTCAGAAGAAGGGCAAGGATGCGGCCGACGCTGCAGGGTACAGGAACATCGGCCTTGAAAGCTGCCTCCTGAAGACTCTCACCCTCCTGATCGACCGACGAATGCGAGAGTGGGCGGACGACGAAAATATCATCCCGCCACTGCAAAACGGTTTCCGCACAGGCTACCGTACCGAGAACAACATCTTCACCCTCCGCACCGTCATCGACCAGGCTAGAGCCCACAACGAGACCGTATGGGTCGCGTTCGTCGACCTCACCAACGCATTCCCTTCTGTGGACCAGAGCGTCCTCTGGGCGAAACTGCGCGCATGGGGAGCGGGAGGCCCCTTGTTCGATTGGATGCGCATGCTCTACGACCGCATGCAGTACATCGTGCGCTTTAACGGCGAGTACTCCGCGTACTTCCAGTCTCTGGCAGGCATCCTCATCGGAGATCCCGCGTCGCCCGTGCTCTGGAACCTCTTCTTTGCCGACTTCAAGTGCAAGCCCCACCCAGACGACGTCTTTCTCGGAGACACCTGGATCCCGTACCTAGCTCAGGCTGACGACATCCTACTACTTTCCCGCTCTCCTGAGGGCTTGCAGGCGAAACTGGATGCGCTCGCTCGATGGTGCTTGAGAAATGGTCTCGCCGTAAACGTTTCGAAGTCGCTCATCATGGCGTTCGGACCCCTGCCCACACGATGCCCACGCTTTCGACTAAACGACGGCTTCCTCCGCTTTGTCCAGAGCACAACATACGTCGGTGTGATCATCAACTCCACGAAACGAAACATCTTCGCCGATCACCGGGCCGCTCAAGCAAAGAAAGGTCGTCGAGTGGCGAACGCGTCCCTGTCCCTGGAGGCACACATCGGTCCGATGCCTCTCGACATTGCGCGTACCCTGTACGACGCTCTCATCGACCCCCATCTACTCTCCGCATCTGCCGTCGATCTGGACGTCAATCACGCAGAGTTATATGACCTAGAACTGGTGCAGCACACCTTCGCAAAGCGAGTGTCTCGCCTCCCGGCGCACTGTCAGCCCCTCCCCGCACTCCTAGACCTGGGCTCGTGGCCGCTGCGCTTCCGCCGTATCAAAATGGCGGTGAAGATGCTTGTTGCGCTGGTCGCCGAAGGCGCCCCGAGCGTCCCACGAGCTGCTCTCGCAGTCGCACACAACCTCGCGAGTCATGGACACCCGTCGTGGCTGAGCGACATGGCCTACACACTGAGGGCTCTACCAGTCTCTGTGACCCTCGATTTCCGTGCTACCCCGACACGTGCTACAGCCCTGCAAGCTCTAGAGGACATCCAGGACGCACTACGGACGTACGCTGTGCAGCTCCTCCACACATCTCCGAAACTCGCGGTCTGGAAATGGGCAATCCTGCCCGCCCTGGGGAACAATCCCACCCTGCTCGCGCTCCTGCGCACCCGTGCGTACCGCTCAGTCGCGCGCGTCTCACACCGTCGCGCCATCGCCCGCCTGCTCGCCGGTATCCCCCCCTATGCGATCGAACTCATGCGACGCCATAACGCGCCCCGCGAGTGGCGTGTGTGTCGCTTCTGCCGTGACCGACTGCTGCTAGAGGACGAACAACACGTGCTCTTCGACTGCCCGGACCCCACCCTGCGCACCGCGCGAGACGTCCTCTATGGTCACATCACTCGGCTGCACCCAGGCTCAGTCTTTGCAAGACGTCGTTTGTCAGATTGGCAATTCTTCGCAAAGGCCCTGCTCGACTGCGACGCGGCGCCACATGTCGCAGAATTCGTTCACGCAACCTTCACGCGGTGCGCCGAGGTCCCCCTACTTATCATTCGCTCAGAGGCGCAGTTGCTGGCCCTGCCAGACGATCTGGAGTCGGACTAGATTGTTCGGACTGAGTACTAGGGGTGGCCTCCAGAACATAACGCCTGCATGTACTACGGCAGCAACGCAATGCTAGCTTTTCCCATCATCTCGCAGTGGTCTTCACCGGACCGCCTCGCGACCTCTGTCTCGGAAAACACGGGTATCTACAGGATGTACCTCTGCGTGTCGTTATCCTGGGCTCAACCGACCGTGCTGAGTACGTGAAGAATCGCGTAGCTCTGCTTCTGCGCTGTTTTACCATGTCTGGTTTTGAGCGCAGACACGGAGTGGGGCCCCGCCCATAGCGAACCTAGAACGAAATCTGTGCACGAACGAGCTGACCATCGTCTTTGGGCCTGGAGGAGTGTTGTCGGGACGGGCGGCCCGGGGAGCTCGTCGCGGCCCCCGGGGTTTTTGCATATTTTTTCCCCCGGGTTTTACTCCAGGTAATGCCGGCCCTCACGGGTTTCACGGCGCCTGCTTGGGTGTGGGCCCTGGCACACACTTATAAGCCAAAGGACTCAAGAAGGTGGAAGGGGAGTGGATCACAGTAAGTAGTTCCTGGAGTCGCTCGGTCAAGGGATATCGCCAGGTTTTGGACATTTAAGTACTACTCGAGAGCTTGTGTAGAGTATACGTCTCGTTCGGGGCTGCCAGTGTGCGCGATTCAGATGGTGTTGTAATGCGTTCTCGTAGATTAAAGCGCCGACGAGAGCTGAGGATGTATACCTGCAGATGTTCAAATAATCACTCACTCACTCACTCACTCACTCACTCACCGGCGCTGACGCCCGCGGTATTGGATGCGCTAGCAAAAACGTGCGGACCCACGCTCATAGAACTGAGGGTTGCGTGCGTCGATTTCTTTGCACACCATTGGTCGAATGCTGACTTATTGCCAGGGCCATGCTAAACGACGGAGAAGCACCGCGGTACATTACTCAGTTCAAGAACCTCCAAGTTCTCTCGCTAGCGGGCGATATGTGCAATTTCCCTCACTACGGCAATCCGGAGCCGGAATCAATGGTCACGGCCTGCATTCAGCATGTACCTCTCACCGTCCTCCGTCTCTCCGTCTTGGCAGACTCGGTGTGGAACACCCCGCTTCCCGTTCTATCTGGGCTGCACGAGCTTTCCCTGCAACGACCGCAGAGCCTGGACAAACTTAGCATTGTCTTTCAGCACTGCTCGCAGCTGCGGACACTCAACGTCTTAATCGACAACGTGGCCTGCAAGCAACAATTCATCGCCGTCCTAGAGGCTGCGCCAGCTGCCCTTCCACACCTCACATCGTTCAAGTTCATTTCCTGCTCGCGCGAGGCGCCCAACATCAATCCAGACCTGCTCGCCGCGTTTCTCAAGAACAAGGCGATGCGACGACTCGACCTCAGGTTTTACAATCGATTGGAGGACGTCACCGACTACACGCGTTTTCTGGACATGGTCGCGAGCTTGCCGAAACTTGAGGTCGCAGGTCTCGTGCTCAGGGGCGAGAAGTTCACGCGCGAGCATCTGCAGCTGTTGGATGAACGTCTTCCGCTGGGGCTTTCCGCGCTGCTTTTAAACTGGCAATTCCGTTCTGCTGACGACACTATCCAGAAGGGAGATTGGATCGCCATGGTAAGTAAGCCTCATCCCACCTGCTGGTTGCCATTCCTTTCTGAGCTCATCTCCTCGATTTCTGCAGCTCAAGCGACGCCCGTCGCTGGCCTACTTTCACGTCCTGGACCCTGGGGACGGTCTTGACCTGTGCAAACTGCTGCTGAAGGACCACCCGCCGGCCCTCGAATTGGTCGGGTACGGCTCGTGCCTAAGCACTTTTCAGCGCGACCTCGCGACTGGTGAGGCCGCCTACGGACCGATGTGGGACGAGGAGACGACCGGTTTCCGGACGGTGGAGGACTTCGGGTGCGAAGACTGGGAATGGCTGCTGCGGAACCACGACTGGAACAGTCTGCGTACGTGCCGCGTTGATGTGCTTCGTGTATGTGCTAATCGACGTGGATGGACGGTAGATTCTTTGGAGCCGTATGATTACTTCAGGGAATGTTGGCGCCACATCCACTGCTGAGTGCCGGTGGGGGCGACGTGGTTGCGCGGGTGGGTTGGAGAGCATGCAGTGGCGGGAGGGATATGGGAGGAAGTCTGTGAGGTATGCCAACGCACTGCTCAGCTACAACGTCGCAGAGCTGTCCGTCTACAGCGCAGTGCTTTGAGGCTAGTCTAAAGCACATAGTAATCGAATGTATACATTACCAGTTGTCACTTACTATCGTGAAGCTCGGAATTCGGGCCGTTCGTGCTTATACGAAATCGTCAGCGCTTCGCGAACACGCTGCGGCTTGCCTCTTGCTATCATGTCCGATCGCGAGCCTTTCATAGGCGACTACTTTCGCTTGCAATTGCCTCCAGAGCTCTGGGGCCTCGTCATGGATTATCTGCCGAGGGCGGACCAACGCAGCTGTCTCTCTGTCTCGGCAGCGTTTCATGACCTGGCGTGTCCCCTCGTCTTCTCTCGCATCGTTATTCATTACGGACTTTGTAGTGCGCAGGGGCCTGAGCCACCTGGACCCTGCCTTGCGAAATCCGATCTTCGACTCTTGGAATGGCGGATAATCACAGCGAAAGAGATACTACAACGCATCGCGCGCGACGTACAGTTCGCGCGATCGGTCAAGGCGATAACCGTCCTCGCATACCAGATGGGCAGCAATGCGGGAGAGAGCGACTCGGACTTCGAAAGTAGGCTTCTTATCACTTTTGACTAGTCGATGGCATCCGACTCTGACCACATCGTGAAAGCACACATGGTCATCGCGCTGGAATCGCTTCCGCGCCTTCGTGTCTTTCAATGGTACGGCTTCAGGCCGCCGCTCTCGACCTCGGTCCTCGGTGCTCTGGCGAGGGCCGCCGGATCAAGGCTAATCAAGCTAGATATCTGGTTTGCTTCTCTTCATCCCTGTTTACACAATGTATCACCTACTAATGCATTTCAGTGGCGTACTTGGCATAAACCAGGATGCATCGCCGTACGTGGCGCAGTTCAAGGCCCTCAGAACACTATCGTTAACAGGCGATGTCATTCATTTCCCCATTTCCCGAGGAAGCAAGGAAGACTTCCGAATCATGTTTGCACGCTGCGCTCAACATGTCCCTTCCACTCTCCTTCACCTCTCTATATGGCGAGAGGGGATATGGGCTATTCCGCTTCCCGTCCTCTCCGGGCTGCAAGAGCTATCCATGCTGGATCCAACCAACCTGGATAGGCTCGGCGACATCTTTGGGCACTGCGCTCAGCTACGGTCTCTGGCAATAGCATGCATCGGCGCTGACTGTGGCCTAGAAGTGCTCGCCGCGCTGCAGGCGGCGCCAAACGCCCTTCCGTACCTCACCTCATTCAAACTTGTCCTATCGCGCGAGGCGTACATCCCCGATGCGGGCCCGTTCATCGAGTTTTTCAAGAACAAAGAGGGGATGCGGCGGCTCGACCTCCAGTTCAACCGACTTTACCCTTTTGGGGACGTAGACGAGTACAGCCGCTTCCTCGACATCTTCGCCCAGCTTCCACAGCTCCAGGTCGTGGGGCTGGACCTCACAGGTCCGGCCCTCCGCCTCGAGCATTTGGAGCTACTTGACGAGCGACTCCCACTTGGCCTCTCGGCGCTCCTCCTCAAATGGTCGACCTACACCTCCATCGCTTCCGGCATCGATACACAGGACTGGATTGACATGGTGTGTGATGGTCCCCTTCTCACCTCCTGCCTCGCTGACCACCCCCTTGTTGTGCGTAGCTTAAACGGCGCCCTTCCCTGGGCTACTTGCACACGCTCTACACCGAAAATGATATATCCCTGGGCACTGTGCTGGACCTGGGCGAACCGCTTCTCATGGACCGCCCGCCTGCATTGCGGCTCTTTGGGTATGGCGCGCAGATATGCAGCATCGAGTGCGACCCTGCGACCGGCGAGTCGATGTACGGACCGCCCTGGTCGGATGCGGCGGTCAGTGTAGGGGCGGTGGAGGACTTCGGCTGCGAAGACTGGGCGTGGCTGATTAGGTATCACACGCTCTTCGTGCGGCCAGGGTGACGCTGCGCGTGCGCGCGACGCAAGCCGCCCTGTATCTGAGGATGGACGCCATTTTGGCTTCGTCCTTGCGTGGATAGTGCGCAGAAGGACTGTTTGTTTTGATGAAATATGGACTGTGTTGCTTGTTGTATGACGTGAACTACACCATCTGGCTACGTAGCCTACCATACGGTAGAATGTAATTCTTAGTACTATCATGTACACGGGTGGCCGAGCCGTTGCCCTAGGGAGGCTAATTCCTGTCCGACATTTCAACGTCGCGATCATCCGTTCTCATATGGGTGTTCGGCCCGATTGACCTTCTTCGTTCTTACTTACGCCGCATCAGCGAAACCGCAGGACGCTCGCGAGCATTGACACTCAGGAGCGCTTGGGAGCGCTCCCAAATGGCCGCGACTGGCCGTGCGTGATGCGCAGCCGCTTCACAAACACGCTGCTTCATGTCACCATGTCCGCACGCGAGCCCATGACTTACGACTATTCCCTTCTACCTCCAGAGCTCTGGGGCCTCGTCCTGCAATGCCTGTCGAGGACGGACCAGCGGAGCTGCCTCTCGGTCTGTCCGTTGTTCCGAGATCTCTCACGGGCGCTGCTCTTTTCCCGCGTGGTCATCCGCTTCGGGATGTGGAAGGCGCACGAGAGGGATGTCGGGTGGGTGATTACCGATCTGGACCTCATGAGACGGCGGGGCGACGTGAATACAGAGATATTGCAACACATCGCGCGCGACACGCAGTTCGCGCGACTGGTTAGGACGGTTTCCGTCCGCGCCTACGATGCGATGGAGTGGAGTGACGAGGATGACATCCGTACGCATTCCTGGCGGTCTTTGACTGGGCTTGGGATAACGCTGACAATCCCGTGGTAGAGAACATCATCAGCGCGCTGAAAGCGATGGTAAACCTCCAATCATTCCAGTGGTACGGCTCTCGACCGCCCCTCCCGTCCACGGTCTTGGACGCTTTGGCACAGACTTGCGGATCGACGGTGCTCGAACTAGATGTATTGTGGGTGTTCTACATTCGCAATAGTTCGTGTTAGTCCACTGAAGGCCGCTCCAGTGGCGTACTCGCGTCAGATGAGGACGCGTCGCGGTACATGGCGCAGTTCCGAAATCTGCAAACACTCTCGTTAGCAGGAAACCTCCGTCACTTGCCTATATACACCCGATCCGACCCGGGTGCGATGCTCAAGACCTGCATAAAGAATGCCCCGGATACAATCCGATCTCTTTCCATGTGGGGACACTCGGTATGGGCCACGCCGCTGCACGTACTCTCCGGGCTGCACACACTGTGCCTGATCGCCCCAGGAGGCCTCGACGGCATCGGCACCATCTTCGCGCTTTGCGCGCAGCTGCGCACACTCGACATCGTCACCGACAGCACGGAATGCGCGCCGCAAATGCGAGCCGCGCTCGAGGCAGCCCCCACGGACGCGCTGCCGCACCTGACGTCGTTCAGGTTTGTCTCTCGGGGCCCGGAAATAGTCATTGTCGACTTGGGCCCGTTCGCTGCTTTCCTCCGGGGAAGGCGCGAGATGCGGCGGCTCGACCTTGGGTTCCACGCACCGTTCGAGGGACTGGACGACTACGCGCGGTTGCTCGACATCATCGCGGGGCTCCCGCAGCTCGAGGTCGTCGGACTGGTGCTCTTGGGCATGGATGCCTTTACGCAGGAGCATTTAAGGCTGCTCGACGCGAGCCTCCCGCGCGGTATGTCGGCGCTGCTCTTGTCGTGGGCGTTCGAGGTGGACGGTGCAGTGCTTACGCGTGACTGGGCGGCCATGGTGTGTAACAAAGCCAGGGCAGTCGGGTTCAGTTTCTTTTATCGCTGACCTTACCCGCCCGCTATGTGCAGCTCAGAAGACGCCCTTCGCTGGGCTACGTCCACATCCTGGATTATGGGGGTCCCTTAGACTTGCGCGACGCGTTGCTACAGGATCCTCCGCAGGCACTCAAACTCGTCGGGTACGGAAACCAAGTTTGCAATGTCGAACGCGACTGGGTGACTGGGGGCTCGGCGTATGGACCGCGCTGGGGGGAGGAGGCGATCGGTTTCGCGACCGAAGTAGAGTTTGGGTGTGCGGACTGGGCGTGGCTGTTACGACTTGCAAACTGGTACGGGCGCGCGCTGCGTGTGTGGTGATGCACTGTTCTACATTCGCGGGCGACATGAGAGGAAGGGGCTTGCGCGGTCATTGTGCCCTTTGAATGAATTAGCATGAAGCCAGTTAATAGTGATTAGGGGAACACACCGCGCCGCCGACGGACCTCTGTTCTTGTCAGCTTCATTGGTCGTCCGAGCCTGTCAGACACTCTTCGTCTTCTCCGCGGTCGCCTACCCTCTTGGGAGGCGAGCTCACTGCGCCATCAGCGCTCAGCACTGGTCCGACGCCGCGTGTGCTTCTGACAACGACTTCACGAAACAAATGTTACCGGGTATGTGTGTGACGTTGAGCGCTATTAGCAGCTTATCTCTCCAGGCCTTGGTATAGCGGTAGCAGTCGCACCGAAGTTATTCGGAGGACTGACCTTCGACATGATACTATGGCCAACCGACGCATCATGATACTATATAGGTATCGTCGTCGTATAATGGACACTGCCACGAGAAAGGCACCGGGGGAGCGGTGACTAGCGGCTACTTGAATTTGATTTGACCGGTTATCTGACCGCTTCTGGTTGATACCGTCGAGCCGGGTCATGTACAATTGCGCACTTGTCGAGAACTATTTGTCGCGGGGTCGCTGCCAGGCTGGCGGGAGGAGTACGTCGTGGTCGCCATAGAAAGAGGGGGAGGGTGCAGCTATCAGTGGAGCGGCCTCTTCTGGGGCGATCCGGTCTTGGCGGGGAGGGCCACGTGGGAGAGTGGAAGAAGGAATAACTGCAAGGGGACAGGGCGGGGGACTTGCCGAGCAGCCTAGAGCGGAACTCTCCCGCGCCCATCTTCTGCTTCTCCACCTCTTCTCCCCGCCTTCCTCCTCGTCCCCGCCCCCGCCCTCGTCGTCACCCGACCCCGCCACGTCCGCGCGACGTCCTCCGCGGCCCTTCGCTCTGCATGTCCTTCAGGATGGCCAAGTCCCCGCTCTTCTTCGGCCAGCGGCACCCGCGATACACCCTTGCGCTCGCGGCTCTCGTCATTGGCACATACTGGCTCTTCTTTAGCTCACCCAACCCGCCCACTCCTGTCATTTACAAGAACAACCATGAACTGCAGACGCGCCTGGAGAGGGAGGAGCGCAAATACCGCGCCATGCTGCCCCAACGCCAGGAGCTCATCTCAAAATTCGGGCCGACGCCATCTCAGCTCGTCATGTACGTCGCGCGCGTGCGCCATGTCGCGTAGGCTTCGGACCCTGACACTTTTCTCGCGCGCAGGTTCCCGCCAGACCAAGACCCCTGGCCGCCGTACACCGTCTGTCAGTTTGCACATACCTGTGTTTCCCGCGCTTGCCCCTGACACGTCTGCCGCAGGGGACTTTTTCCCGCCGATATTCAACTGTCCGCACGAGCTCGACCGGTTAGGTGCCCTTGGAGATGGTGGAAAGTGGATGTGCGGCCTCTCGCGGATAGAGGACAAGCCAAACTGTGTGATATACTCCTTCGGTGCGTCGCCTCGTCCGGCTTCCTTATGCTCTCCCGCCCCCTTTACGGCACTTCCCTTCGCTTCTTCGATGCATCGTCGTCTTTGTTTTGAGATCTTCTGCAAGAGTCATCGCCCCTCCCAGTCGCGCATTGTAGGACTCGATCTTCAGTGCGTAGTGCTGGCCATCCCGCGCTCGCTTGCCACATCGCTTGCATCCATATGAGCGCTTGGAAAGGCGGCGCGACTACCTCAGTATCGTAAGGTGCACTGCGATTTACGCTGAGTCTGGACAGAAAACCCTATCATGCCTTCGAACAGCTGCCGTCATCTCATTTAGTATCGCCGTTCTCACCCGCATCTGTCACATCATGCAAATGCAACCGCCGACGTTACCTTGACTTTGTACTGACATATATCGGCAGGTGTGGACTCGTCGTACTCGCTCGAGGCGACACTCCTCCAATCAACCCGCTTCTGCGAAGTGTGGATATACGACTCGACCAAGGGCGACTCCGCAAAGTCGCAGATCCCCCGCTCGCTGCGGCACCGCGCGCACTTTGCGAAAGTCGCGCTCGGCGCCTCCGACCGGCATGGCGCGAGCGACGATCCGAAGACGTGGACGCTCAAGAGCCTCATGTCCGAGAATGGTGCGTTTCCCCATCCCCCGGCGTTTCAGGTTTTTCCAAATGCTGACAATGCACGCGCGCGCCGCAGGCCACTCGCACATTGATTTCTTGCGGATGGACGTCGAGGGCTGGGAGTGGGAGACGTTCCGGGGCATCATCCGCGACTTCACGCTCGAGCGCATGACGCCACCACAGGGCGCCGGCGCCGGCGGCGTGGACGGCGATGCACCTGCCGCGGCTGCAGGCCAGTGGGCTGTGCATGAGCGCGAGGGCGTGCTCCCGTTCGGCCAGCTGCAGATCGAGCTGCACGTCTGGAACCAGCGCTTCCAGGACTTCCTCGAGTGGTGGCAGCTGCTCGAGGCGTCTGGGCTCAGGCCGTTCCATAACGAGGTATGGTCCGCTTCGGCGTTTCGGTGGGTTGGGCGTTTTGGCTCATGCGTGGTTACAGATCAACCTCGTCTACGCGAATTACAACAGGCACAGCGGCGTCGAGCTCGCAGAGGTGCGTGAGGATGTTACTTCCGGAAGAGCAGGGACGCTGACGTCCGTGCGCTGCGTCAGTACTCGTTCTTGAACGTGCGGGGGGACAACGCGTTCGTCAAGGACTACGTGCCCGAGACGCCGGAACTGGACCACCGCGAGCACGAGCACGCAGCGCCCAACGCATAGCGTGCATCTCGCCTCCGGTGGCCGCGCTCCCCACCCTCGCAGCACGGACATGTGCCCGAGTAAGCGGCCCCGTGCACGAAGGTCCGAGGAGCGCCGCAGAGGAGTGGCGTAGCAGAGTGGCAGGAGGGAGGAAGAGAGTATGCACCGACGCCCCCGCGGCCACCATGATACCACGACTGCCGCACGCACATCGATACGGGAGGCGCACAATATTGGCACTGGCAGGATATACGTGTAGGGCAGCGGGCCGGGGGGCGTCTGACGAACTAGTTATATGCATGTCTCTAATACTACGTAGATAGATAGATACCTCCGACGGCCGCCGCTGCTGCCTGTATTAATGTTGGCTTGCAATTGCTTCAGGCTGCGTCGGGTCGCGAGACCGGTGGTGCGGAGAGAGAAAGCTGTGAGTGAGTGGGCTTGTAGTTCGTAGGTGAAGAGTATGTGTTGGACAGTCACCGGGTGTGCTGATCATGAGCATCGGGGCAAATGTACTTTCAAGTTCGTACGCTGGACTTCACCTCTCAGACTGACGGACGGACGGACGGACGGATGGAGAGCGAGCGAGTGCATGTATATATCAGACATCGAATCTGCACGCATTATCCGCGAGAAGCTGCTACGTGGCTGGAAGTGACTGTAGCCATGTCATAGTCCGGTCAGAAATTCATCAAGCCCAGAAGCGGACCAGCCCGTCCCATTTGTGGTACCGCACCAGCCACTCCCAATCATCGCACCCAAAGTCCTCCGCAGTCCCGAAGCCGAGCGCCTCCTCCGTCCAGGGCGTCCCGTAGAATGACGCACCGGTCGCTGGGTCGCGCTCGATACTGCACAAGCAGCCTCCGTAGCCAACGAGTTCCAGGGAGCGCGGGCGATCCCGCAGCAGCGCGTCGCGCAGATCGAGAGTGCCCGCGTTGTCCAAGACGTGGAAGTAGCCCAGCGACTGGCGTCTCTTGAGCTGATAGGGTGCCAATGGGGGCACGGTCAAAGAGAGATCGGGCGAGGGGGCTTTGGGACGCACCATGGCGATCCAGTCGCGTTCCGCTACGGTGTTTGAGCCATAATCTGGATCGAATGCCCATGCCAAGAGCAGAGCGGAGAGGTGAAGGGGAAGCCGTGCGTCGAGAAGTTGAAGATGCTCGTGCGTGAAGTCTGCGCATTCTAGCCTGAGTCCGATGACCTCTAGCCGGGGCAAGCCCGCGATTATGTCGAGGAAGTACGCGAGCTCGTCCACGTCCTCGAAAAGGAGTTCGAACCTAAGGTCGAGCCGCCGCATCATCGGCTTGTTTTTGAAGAATGTAGTGAGCGTGAGAGGTACGAAGTCAAATACATCGTTGTCGCAAAGGAGCTTGAACGAAGTTAGATGCGGGAGGGAGTCTGGCGCGGCCTCCAGGGCAGCGAGTAGTTCATCACTGCAGTCCCAGTTGTCGATACGGAGGTTGAGTGTCTGCAGCTGCGAGCAGTGCTGAAGGATGACGCTGAAGTCCTCGAGGCTCGCCGGATTGTGCAAGGAGAGCTCGTGCAGACCAGAGAACACGTGTTGCGGGGCGTGCCATAATGAGTCCCCCGGCAATGTGAGGTAGCGGAGAGTGGGGTGCACATGCGGGACGTAATCCTTGAGCATCAACCGGGCGGTTGGCTGAGCGTAATCGTCGAGGTTAGAATTTCCTGCTACCAAGAGCGTTTGTAGGCTCTTGAACTGAGCGAGATATTGCGAGGCATTCCCATCGAAGCTGAGTATACCACTACTTCGGTGTTAGTGGCTTCGCGTGCAGTATAGTTGTGGAGAAACTGCACCAGATGCTGATCTCTTTGAGCGTGGATGCATAACTTGTCTCCGCTAGAGCTTGTAGCACCGAAGTCGGGATCGGTGGATATGAGCCGTACCACTGAAAGGACTGAAGATGCGGAATTGATTTCAGCGCGACAATGATTCTTTCTGTCACAAGATGGTGAGCTCTGACCTAAACCGAGATCTGAAATGAGGCGGAAGGCGTACTAATTGCGGATGCCGACTCGCTGGCACTCCATTGGAATCCCGAATCGAAGGTTTGGGCGCGGACGGAGAACTTCTTGATTAACCGCGCGAACCGAGGGTAGCGTGCAATCCGTTGCAGGGTTATTGCATTGACAAGTTTTCTCCGTTTAGTGAGTCGGAACTCGGATTCTACGTGATACTGTCTTATTGTCCACATCCCGAAGTGGATGGTTATGTGGGAGAAAATGAGACGGCGCGCCAGAACATAAAGTGATGTCGACACCGAGAGACAGCTCCGCTGGTCTTTCTTCGACAAGTAACTGAGAATGAGGCCCCAGAGCTCTGGAGGCAAGAGTGCGCGGCCGCAGGACATGGGCTCGTGTTCGGACATGATGGTAAGAGGCAGGCCGTAGCGTGCTCGTGAAGCGCTGGCGGGTTACGAACGACATCGGTCCAGATCGGTCCGAGCTCCGATAATAGCATTTCGTATATACCTATGGCAAGTTACATGTACGCGATGATTTAATGCACACTGTGCAGAGCGAACTTATCCAGCTCACTAGCAACATTCGAAGTAGTAATAAGTAGTAAGAGAGGAACGGCTCCGTCTAGCGTCCGGTCGCATCCGAACAACTGTGCAGAACAGAGGATCCCTTAAGCTTGACAGTACAACGCGTACGCAGTCTGCTTCAGTCGATGTGTCCACGCAGCAGCCACTCCCAGTCCTCGTACTCAAAGTCCGCCGCGGTCCGGAAGGCGATTGTCGTGTCGTCCCAAGGGGGGCCATAGAAGGCGTCGTCGGTCGGAGAGTCGCGTTGGATCCAGTTCAAACGCGTGCCGTACCCGACGAGCTGGAGAGCCGGTAAGCGGTCCTCGAGCAGCCTGTCGCGCAGGTCCAAATTGCCCGTGCGATCGAAGATGTGAAAATACCCCAGCAAGGGGCGCTTCTTGAGCTAGACAGAGCGAGGAGCGCAGTTAGATGGCTGAGGGCGGTATCGACTGCCAGTACTAGCACGCACCGTGGTGATCCAGCCGTGCTCGAGTACATCGTCGTCCAGCGAACGAAATTTCCATGTCAAGAGGAGCGCGGAGAGTCTAGGCGGAAGCCGTTCGTCGAGCAGCATCATATGCTCGCGCGTAAAAATCCTGCCTAGCAGCAAGAGTCCTACGACCTCGAGCTGCGGCAGGTCGACGAAGATGTCGAGGAATCGCGTGTATTCGTCCAAGTCCTCAGGCGCGACATCGAATTTAAGGTCGAGCCGCCGCATCGCCTTTTTACTCCGAATGAACGCGAAGACCGGTGCGAAGTCGCTGATGAACGCGTCACCGAGGTAGAGGAGCTTGAACGACGTGAGATGCGGGAGGGCGTCCGGTGCGGCCTTCAATGCCGTGCACACTTGTGGCCCGCTGAGCAGGCCGCTGGTCACGACATCGAGCGTCCGCAGCTGCGAGCAGTGCTCCAGCACGACGCTGAAATTCTCTAGGGTTGGCGGCTTGTGCAAAGAGAGCTCGTGCAGCCCGGGGAACACGTCCAATGGACGGTCCCATATCACATATCCCGTCACCGAGAGACTGAGGATTGTGCTTGGTACGGCATCGATGCACGCGATCATCTTTGGCCCAACGTCGTCGGGGTACTCGCGGGGTACGCCCTCAAAGAAGAGTGTTTGGAGGCTGGTAAATTTCAGAAAGAACACATCTTCGCCCCAATCAGATGTAATGCTGCCATGAGGGTGTCAGCGATCAGCAGCCGGCGGTGTAGCTTAGGTTGACCTACGTAGTGATCAGTTCTGTGAGCGATAGGCCACACGTTCTGGCTAGCGCATCGAAGACCTGGGTCGCTGGGGACCAGGATCTCATCGTTGCAGGGATGCCGTACCAACGGAACGACCGAAGGTGTGGGAGTGACTGCAGGACGCGGATAACAGCGACTTCCTCGGCTTCGTTAGAATGTACGCGAATAAGACACATTTGACGATGGATAGCTTACAGATATCCTCCTCGCTCCATCCTATGTTGTGAGCATGGACGGTCATCCCCTTGATGATTTGCGCGAATCGAGTGCTGCTTTCGATGTGATGGAATAGCTCGGTATTCCTGATGATGCGGCGTTTTATGGACTGGACGTCGGTCGTGATATGGCTTTCTTCTGCGTCCGGCGCCTTCCATATTCCGATGTGAACGGTGATGTGAGCAAAGACCAGTGGATGCACCAGATCATGGAACCATCTCGAGACAGATAGACATTGCCGTTGGGCGTCGGCCGGGAGGCGTGTCACGACGAAGCCCCAAAGCTCTGGAGGTATCCGCGGCCTGTCGAAACAATTGTATCCGTCGCTGCCTGGGGTCTCGAGCATGGCTGCGAAGAACAAGACCTGTTTGAAGGAAGTGTGTAGATGTACTAGGTACGTGGTACAAGGGAAAGGGCCGCTCCGACTCGGAGATATCCGATAGGGCGTCCATGCAATAACCCTAACCTACTGACAGATACTGTAGGGTGCCTTTGAAGTCGAGACCGAAACACCGAATGCAACTTGAAGGGAATCAATGTAAAGAGGCGAAGTCGTGCTATATTCACTTCTCTGAGTGGCCACGGATTCAGAACTACTAGCCTGCGGTCGCAATCAGTCAACATTGCGGGTTAGAGAGTAATATGTTAACGCGGTACGTACGTAGCCGCTAGTATGAGTACAAGTGGCTCCGCACCAGCCACTCCCAGTCTTCCGAGTAACCAAAGTCCTCTGCAGTCCGAAAGGCGACAGTAGTGTCCTTCCAAGGGGTGCCGTAGGCAGCCTCGTCGATCGGAGAGTCGCGCTGGATCCAGTCCAAGCGCGTGCCGTATCCGACGAGCTGGAGAGCCGGCGGATGTTCCTTGAGCAGCGCGTCGCGCAGGTCTAGCAGCGTCGGTGTGATGTCCATGACGTGAAGATACCCCAGCAAATGACGCTTTTTGAGCTTGAACAGGACGGAGAACGTGGTTAGCGTACGCAGGGTGTGAAGAGTCGGCCGTATCACTCACCATCGCCGTCCAGTTGCGCATAGGTACGTCGCCGTCCGGGAAGTCCAAGACCAGGAGAAGCGCGGAAAGGCGGAGCGGAAGCCGCTCGTCAAGAAGCCGTAGATGCTCTTGCGTGAAGAATTTCCCTCGCAGTCGCAGTCCAACGATTTCGAGCTGCGGAAGGCACGCGAAGACGTCCAGGAAGTGCGTGTAATCGTCGATGCCTATGAATGACGCGCTGACTTCAAGGTCAAGCCGCCGCAAGTCCTTCTTGTCTCGTATAAACGCGGTGAGTAGGCTCTGGCTTTGGTTGAACACATTGTTGTCGCCGCAGACGAACCTGAACGACGTGAGATGTGGGAGAGAGTCGGGCGCTAGGTGGGACACCGTCCAGTGGAGTTGCGCCTCGCAAAACGAGCTATTGGTGAAGATGTTGAGTGTCCGCAGTTGCAAACAGTGCTCCAGGACGATAACAAATTCGCTGAGGCGTAGTGGATCATACAAGGAGAGCTCGTGCAGCCTGGAGAATACGCGTAGGGGTGTGTCCCATACCGCACATTCGGATACAGAGAGGTGGAGAAGCGTGTTTGGCGCGTTCCTGATCCACGTCCTGAGCTCTACTTCCGCGTCTTGCGAGACGTTCAGGTGATTGCCCTCCAAAGAGAGTACTTGGAGGCTCTTGAACTTGGATGACAATGTGTCGTCCCCCAGATCGACTGTGGTACTTTAAAGGCGTCAGTGACTAGCAAACCGCTCAGCTTGATGATGACGCACGTAGTGAGAAGCTCTGTGAGTGTCGCTCCACACGTTCCGGCCAGAGCATCAAGCACTGTGGTAGTCACGCTCGGGGTGCAACCATACAATCGGAACGACCATATGTGTGGGAGCGACTTGACCGCGCTGATCAAGCCATCTTCAAGCTCCTGATCAGAATTCACGCAAGTAGGAAACGTTCGGGTAGTGTAGTGGCGTACCGATGTCCAACTTGCATCCTTCGTTGTGGCGGTGGACGCGGACGGTCATCCGCTCGACGATCAGCGCAAATTGAGTGTCGTCCGCGATGCGTCGGAGGATCTCGGTATTCCTGAGCTTGCGCCGTTGCATGAGCTGGATGTTGGCCGCACGGTGGTCCTCGTCTACACCTGCCTGCAACGTTGGAATCCCAGCATGGATGGAGATGTGGGTAAAGACGAGTGGGCGCGCTAGATAGTGTAATAAGCGAGAGAGGGCAAAACAGCTGCGTACGTCGGCGGCCGGGAGTTCTTTCAAGACAAGATCCCAGAGTTCCGCGGGCATGCCAGAGCGGTCGTGTCCGATCTTTCGGATCTCCGTCATTGTGGAGAACAAGACCTGCGCGAAGAGAGTGCCACGTAGCAGTCAGCACTACGTCGTGGTGACGGGAAGAAGGGAAAGCGCAGCTTCGCTTCGGTATTAGGCGTGTACGTACGCAAGAACCTTAACCTATGACACGTTCGCATTGTGCTATTGAGGCGGACGTAGCTCCGAGTAGATATTCACCGAAAGGTGGCAGATGGTCAAGCTGTAGTAAGCACTAAGAACGTACGTTGATAAGGTGAGAGAAGGACTTGAGGTACTAAGAAGGCGCCTGTCGCATTCATGATGCATGAACGTGAACCCTAATCCTGCATACTTCAGTAACTGTGTGGGCAGCGGCATCGTCAGTACGCCCGCGAACACTGTGGGGAAACACGTATAGTCCGACAGATCGTCCATATTTACGAGGTGATTGTAATGACCATATACTTAGAAAATCGTACTCAAGTTTCAAACTGCCATAGCATCTAGTTGGGGATTGTTAAATCGACCCTGGCCTGAAAGCAGTCGGAACCGCAATGCCTCAGCTCGACTACGGTCAGCATATGCAGGCTGGTTCTACGTGACCATTCTCCTACGGCCCACTCGCTCACTGTCGAAATGTAGAAATCACGCGCATACTGAAAGTTCAGAAGCCGAAGAGTCAGATTACGCTATCGCTGCGAAGAAGACAAGGACGTGGGGCGTACCGCAAAGAACGCTTCGTATGCCCTGGCGATCTTGGCATGAAGAGCGAGGCGCGTCTCCCACCGCTTATTGTCGGGCGTGCGTAGCGAGACCTTCTCGACATGGTCGGGATAACCGGGCCACTGCGCGAAATGATCAGCTAGACTCGGTGGCCCCGGCGGATGTCATGGACTGACCTTGATGAGCAGCCGGATGCTTTGGAGGCCGTTCATGGCCTCGACGAGTTCGTTGATATCGGGATGAAGCATGGCCATCGGCCGCGGGTCGTGTATCCCGTCGTTTGAGTTGTACATGCTCGCGAGCATACGCGGGTTGCGCATCTGGAAGGAGATGGGGGCGAGTTTGGGAAGGCTGGGAATCGAGCTGAAGCACGGAGTCTGAGGAACAGGCACTCTGAGAGGTTCCCTGGCGTGGGGCGTGTCGCCAGACCAGGTATTCATGATGAGCGGTGACATAGAGTGTGGAGGATACGGGACGAAATTTCGAGGGGCACAGATGTGGTTCGCGTAACAGTGGGTCATAGCAAGCCGTATCTTATAGCACCGCATAGTAGACAAAAAGGGTGCGAGCCACACAAGCAGTTCGGGAGCGGCGGCGAGGGTCCAAGCACTAGGTCAAAGCACAGAGACAGCGTGTAGAAGACCAAGCGCGAGGAGCGCTCAGCAACTTGCAGGTGAGACAACAACTTGTACGCGCGAGCCGCTACAGTGCATAGACCGGTGAGGTGAGTCTTGACGCTAACCACGCGCCGGGAGGCGCGGGTGTAGTCCGGTTAGGTTGGTCGGCGTGAGTGGCACATTCCATTCGTGCAGTGTTAGCAGCGCCCGGATGTTCTGAATTTGTCGGCGTCATTATCCAATGTTCAGATGAGGGAGTTGGTGAAAACTGACCGATTTAAAGTGCTATGCGCCCACACAGCGGATGCTCGCACGATTGGGAGGTGATCGGCGCCGTGTTATAGGTGTAAGCTATATTGCCACGGCAAGCTCTCGATGATGAACGGGACCTAACCGTTGCTACTGTATTCTAGCCAAAGACGTCAGTTAGAAACGCCATGTTTAACTGGACGGTAGTCGCGGACTCGTAACCGAGGCACTCACCAGTATGAACATAATGCGAGCTATGGTCGTAAAACTTGGAAACGAGGAAGACCGACTTCTTGCCATACCCACGACGTTAAGATGTTTGAGTTTTTTTTCGCTCCCCAGCTTCGGCTTCAGGAGTCTAAATGCAAGAGTGAGTCCGGCGGCGCCATCGTTCAAGCCGAGTTTCGGAGTAGAGTCCGCACCGAGCATGTTGACGATGCCGACAGGACATCAGCGTAAGTTGATGTCACCCGAATTTCACGACTTCAAGAAGATCAAGAGTCCATCGCAGTACGAGTGAGCGTCGATGAGTCGCCGGAGCGGTAGCGTCGCTCAAGGGAAACGGAAGAGCCTGAGGAAAGAAGTTGTCGCTGTGCGTAATACGTGATATTAATTACGTAACGCGCGCGCTCGCCGATTAGACGCCCTCTGATGTTTTTGCGCTACTTTGCCTCTTACCACCATGACCGAAACCCTTACTTCTTTTTGCCATGATGCTCAGCCCTCATGTCGACATCTGGACATTTAGAGTATATATGCTGAACCACAGAAGTACTGGTGACCGGTATAATTACCGCCCCGGCACTCAAGCCGACTTAGCTAATTAGGTATGCTCAGACCTCGCAGCTCACCATGCCTCACCCACGTTGCATAGACTACCGTATTTTCCTCGACACTCTGCAACACGACCGGCGGCGACTACGTGTATTGTTCCACACTCGCCGACCGTAAGATCCCGGACTACCACCTCTCCCCGGCCTCGTCTCATTCTCAAGACCCACGAAACACGGCGCGGGTAGTTATACACTCCAACTATTCACGACTCCTGAAGAAAGCGACGGCGATAAAACACGCAGGAAGGGCCCCGCTCAACGGTTTATACTCGAACTACCAGGATGTTAGGAGCTATAGGTCGCTGGTAAGTTAGGATATCCTCTCGCGTGCTGATCACTTTAGATCTGAACGCTGAGCCATTGGGTCTATACATGCAGGTGCGCTATGCGACGAACTGCCCTCTGTGCCGTGAATATCTCGCGCATGGTTATACAAAAGAATGCCGTCGCATTCAAAGATACGCAGCAAGCTGGCAGCCGTCTCTTGTCATCCGACAGCGCCAGCGATATTCTACCAAACCTCATCGACATTTCGCGCGCGTCAGAACCAGCCAGCACCAATAAGGAGCTAGTATTCGATGTGCGCACGCTACAATGCGAGAAGCTGACTCCAGACGACCATATCTCGCTCGAAGCCAACCGACGTGGGATCAACGTCCGTCTCTGCGGTGCACTCAGCTTACAGTTGGCGCCGTCGCACACCCATTCCTCCCCTATCCCCTTGACGTCAAATGCCCGGAAGATCCGGCTCCTCCCAGGAGCGTCTCTCGAAGAGTTTCCCGCTGGCCTCAAGGGGTTCCTGTACTATTGGTCGCCTCCATCCCGCATCACGCCTCTCGCGGGCGAAGTGCGATTCCGCACAACATCGAGGGCTGACCCCTCCTCGTTCACGAAGGGCGTGGACTACCACCTGCCCATGGGCGTCGTCTGGCGCATCCCGCTTCTCACCATCGCGTCGACGGAGGCATATGAGCCGCTGCAGAATGTTCTCCTGAGCGAACACCTTGTGACGGCGGGGATACTGGCGCGCGCGCGTACGCTCGGAGAGGAGTACAAGCTGCAGCGGAACATGAGCCGCGTCGTGCACTCGTTCTACCAGCCGTTTATCGTCGACCTGTGCCAGCACACACACACGTTCTACTTCCTCGGGCCACGGGGCCTGCACCACTCGTCGTTCTGGAACTTGTGCTCTGAGAAGGGGCAGGACATGCGGCACGCTGTGCAGCCGTTCGAAGGTAAGTCGCAAATCTGGTTGCTGGTAAGGATGCTGGACGCGTGCTGACTCCTGCGGCGGCTTGGTATCGCTAGGCAGACTGCTTTGCTGCTTCGAGCCATCGAAGCATCCGCGCAATGCTCACACGCGCACGGTTGTCATACGCATCCTCAAGGCGTTGTCGCCCGTCGGGTACGCCAAACTCTATGATGGCCCGCGGAATATGCCGTCGCCGCGGGCGGGCGCGCTGCTGTGCTCCTATAGCAGCACGGCGTGGTACGAGAATCCGCCGAAGACAGCACCTTGGAGGCTATGGAGCGTCAACGTCGACAGGTACCACAGCGAGATGAAGGTGCTATTCGACCACCAGGGCGTCACTCAGAGAAGCGTCTTGCCGCAGCGGCTTGGGCCCGCACCCGAGCCTTCCGCGAGGCTGTTGGAGTTTCTGACGAAGGACATGTGAGCGCTGCGTCGTTTGGGGCGACTCCTCGGGTACGTCGCTGCCTGCGAACATGATGCGGTTGAGAGGAGTTATCGACGGTACCGTGTTTTCTGTTGTATGACTGATGCTGCGCGTGCTGCTGATGCCAGTTTTGTTCGTCTGTAACTCATACGAAATGTATCTATAGTTCATACATGCCCATCCGTCCAGTCTCCGAGTCGTCTTCACCTGTGCGGTGAGTTGGTCTGTACTAGGTCGGCCGTACTTACAATTGTGACAGAGGATATCGTCAGCTCCACATCTGCTTGAAATATGTCTGCACCGCAGTGCCTCAGCGTGACCACCGTGAGTCTTGACAAATCGCAGCGCCTCGACGAGTGCCACACCGCCCATTCCTGTTTCGCTGGATTTGAGATCGTTTTCAAATTCTGGATACTCTACGTGTGATGTGTCAGAATACACTGTTGCGGCTTGACAGAGACGGAGAGGACGCGCGTACCAGAAAGAATGCTTCATACGCTCGAGCGATCTTGCGATGCAGGCCGGCGCGTGACAACCATTGCTTGCCATCGGGCGTAAGCAGGGAGATTGCCTCGATGTGGAGGTTGTACCCGGGCCACTAGCGCGAGAAAGTGAGCGGGGCATATTGGCACCTTGGCGTGTGTAAGGACCAACCATGATGAAGAGCTTGATACCAAACTGTCTTCCGCCCGACCCGGCGATGAGATCGTTGATGTCGGGATGGAGCATGTCGGGTTCCGGCCAGTTGATCGAGTCGCGCATGCTGTATGTGGGCAGAGGCGAGTCGCGCACGCTGCACATCTCGAAGGTGACCGGCTCAATTACCCTCTGGCCGTCCGGCACTCTGTCGTAGCACATCCGCTGCGGAACGAGGATGGTGGGGCAACGCATCATCGTACGCGCGGGGCTTCCCGCTAGCTTCAAGACCATTTGATGACTCGGATGGTAAGGGATGCAGAAGAAGGCAAAATTCGGGGGTTTAGCTGCGGGGTTGCTGGAACGACAAGACTCCAGGACGCCAGGCCACTATTTTTATATCTTCTCGGGCAGACCGGCGGCGGCGGGCCATAGCACAGGGTCAAAGCGCACGGGGGCGGGGTACCGCAGCGAGCGATACGTGCAGCGGCCAGCAGGGGGGAGTTGCAGGGTGCATGCCGCCAAGTTGGACGGTCGCTCGAGGTCGCTTAGACCAGCTGCGCAACCTACGTGATCGGCAGACAGTGACGCCGCAAACTTCAGGCTCTGCAAGGTGTTACATACACGGCCATGTATTAGGTCGCCGGACGGGGGTCGTCAGCGGCACATTTTGACTTTGAATACCGGAAGTTGGCTTGAAACTTAGCTAAAATTCCTGCCAGGAGGTCGCCGCCTTCGAGCTTTTGACGCTTGCGAGTAAATGTTGCACCATACGATTCTGCGTTACGTCTGTCTTGCGGGGGTTTAACGGTAGGGGAGCGGATGAGAATTCGGAGAATACAGTACTGCGAGTGGTAGCGAGTGGTACAAAGGTCGGGCGTTTCCGGAAGCATCGGGGAAATTGAGATGAGTGATGTGACCTATAGTCACATTACGCAGTCACATTCTACCGGCCTCTTCGCGGCTCTAATCTCTGTCTTTCTCTCTTTGCTCTTGCCACGCCCACGTCGCGCGATCTTGGGTGGAAGAGACCCCAGAACCACTTGAAAACTGTTGCACGACCTACGCGATTCAGAAGCTGCTATCTGGTACACCTAACGACTACCAAATCTATGGTTCACTGACTTTC
Source organism: Trametes versicolor FP-101664 SS1 (assembly GCF_000271585.1). NCBI lineage: Eukaryota > Fungi > Basidiomycota > Agaricomycetes > Polyporales > Polyporaceae > Trametes > Trametes versicolor. Next base: position 2,726,107 of record NW_007360328.1, read on the forward strand.
CCATCTCAACTTTCTCTCCTCCCAAAACGACGAGGCGTCGTGAACGTATGACACACTGGGCGTAATAACTTATAAGACTTCTAAAGGACGAGGCGAAGATCGTTATATTAGGTAATGGCCGGAGCAATATGTTTCCCGTAAGTTGCTCAGGATGTTCAGTCGCGTGTTGATCTGATTCTTGGGCCTCTTGTATGCAGGTGCACATTTCCATCAACAGTTATCCGTGCTCTACAAATGTATACTCCACTGCACTACGGCACAACGTCCTTTGGAACACGTATCCCGTTAGGAGCCAGCTTGTGTCATTTCACCGCGTCGGTGATGTCCGGGCATCTTTCGGTATCCCTTGCACGGGAGAGGCATCCAACATCTATACCAAGTAGACGTTCAATCTACGCACATTTCTGCGCCACAATTTCCCCCCAGATGACCATATTCAGAACGGACCGGTGCGAGATCAATGAGCCGTCTTTTAGAGCAGCATAAGCTGATTAACTCACGTAGGATGATCCTTTACGGCGAAACGACACCGCTTGATATACCGCATGAGACCGCACGTTAGGATCCCTTGGCGTATTTGAATGGAGTGCTCACATCCACCCCATGCGGTGGCACTTTAGCTGACAGCGGGGGATCTCACGCGCTTCCCCAGCTACGCTGTCTGGACGACCATACCTGCTATCCGCGCTCTACCTGCTATCGACGCACTCTACCTGCTATCGACGCGTTCTCAGGCTCGTCATGCTTTCAAGCGCCCACAGGCTCCTCGAAATGAAGTAGCTGCTGGTGACAGGCTGCGCCGAACACAGGAACAATATATACGACACCTACGATCCTTGAAGATGGTAAAGACACACACATTTCGATTCGCTATGCCAACCTTCGATCCCGAACTCGCCGCCCTCATGCCGCCTCCTCCTCCTCTCAGCGACAGGCCGGCACACAGGCTGACCATCGCTGAGACGCGTGCACATTTTGACCACCATGTGGCTGGGCCGTTTAGAGCATATCTGGAGCCGCTCCTCCCTTCCGGTGAGTGCTCGTACGCTAGAGGCTGTGGCGGAGTTTTTACTGATCATGCTTTCGGGCAGAATCTACGTACACGCTGCGGGACGAGACCGTGGCGGTGGAGGACGGCGAGATCATCGTCCGAAATGTCGTCCCCGTTGTGGAGGATGAGCGCGAGACGTTCCCGGTTCTCGTTAATATCCATGGAGGGGGTGAGTGTGGGGCGTTGCGATGATTTGTCGTACCACACGCTAACGGTACCCGCCTCGGCTTACCAGGCTGGAGTGTAGGAAGCATCGGGCTCGACGACTACTTCCTGCGCAAGCTGAGCGTAGACCTCAAGCTCATCACTGTGAATGTCCAGTATCGGTAAGCCCAAACCGAACGATACATAGAGCGCCCACTCAGACCACCGACGCAGGCTTGCTCCGGAGCACCCCTTCCCGACCGCGGTCGACGACTGTCTCGCGGCGCTCAAATGGGTAAGCACACAAACCGAGTACCTCGTCTCGCACGTCTTCCTCATCCGATATTTCTCGCACACCTCAGGTTGTTCAAAACACCCCTCTTCTGAAGGCGGATCTCACTAAGGGCTTTCTTGTCAGCGGGCAGTCCGCTGGGGCGAACCTTGCCGCAGCGCTCGCGCATGAGACGCGCGACGACCCTTTCTTCGCTGGTCCCGGGCGGCAGATCACCGGACAAGTCATCCGTGAGCCCCTCGTCATCCACCCGGATGCTTATCCTGAGGAGTGAGTCGCGGTCCTCGTCTCGCTTTCTCACCTCTAGCAGGCACGCTCTAATCAGCATGCCCAGTTTAAAGCCCTCGCTACTCTCGATGGAAGGGAATAAGTACATGCCCCCGCTACCGCGGTCCGTCATTGAGCTTCTCATTGGTGTGTCCGCCCCGCTGCTCCTTCCTATCATCGCGAGCACGGCTAAAGCACAGCCTCAGGCTACTACAACCCTCCACCTACCAACCCGCGCTTCTCCCCGCTATTGTACCCTTCGCACGCTGGGGTCGCGCGCGCGTTCGTGCAGGGCATGGAGCTCGACCCGCTGCGCGACGACGCACGCGCGTACGCGGCCGCCTTAGAGGCTGCGGGCGTCGCCGTGCGCCACCTCGAGTGCGTATTATGTTATTGAGGGTGTTTTTGTTACGAGGATGCAGCTAATAAGGAGGTGTGTAGATATCCGGGCGTGTCGCAGGGGTTCTACTATATCTACCCAGCGATCAAGATCGCGGCGAAGGTGCGCGAGGAACTCGTAGAGGGTATTCAGTGGTTGCTCGGGCAGGAGGCATAGCCCACAAGGAGCGCAGTATACTTTTAAGGACAGTGGGACGATCAAGGATATATTGCGGTCATCATCTCACCTCGTCCGGCTTCCAACAGCAGCAATCAGACACAGACTGGTCATGTTCTTCAGGTTTTTTTCGGTCCAGTATCGATTTTTTCTGTTATATAAATCGGATTTGGGTTGTCGAGAGCGAAAACAAAATAGCTTCCTGTTGTCTCGTATGGTAATGCCGGCGTCGTAGTATGGAGGAGAACTGATAATTACAAAAAAGCGTTTCGCGCGCAATACTGAACGCTTCGGCAAGTGCCTGAGATCAGGCGCTCGCTCGCCCACGTCCAAAATCTACTGCAACATCTTCGAAGTACTTCCAACCTGTGCATGTTTTTCTCGTCTGATACTACGCTCACTCGCGCTTTTGTCTCTGGATCTGCTGGATAACGGTGAGGATACATGCAATAATCCGGGCATCTCTACACGAAATCCATGACAGATGTCGTGTACAACTCTCCCGCGATCGACGCGGTGATCAAGGTGCGTGAGGAGCTCGTGCGGGGGAATCTGCGGCTGTTGAGAACGGAGCATAGATGCGCCTGCGAGGAGACATGTATGTTCCAGTTTGCGATGGGTATAGGGCAGAGGGATATCAACCCGAGTGAGAATAAGGACACGATAAAGCAGCCGTGTACTCCCCATCGCTTACTGTCAAGTCGCTCGCTCGCCAGAGGATATGGTGATATGTACTCCCCAAAATACGGGGGCAATTCATGGACCCTTACGATTACCGCAGGCATGTCCCATGTCGAGTCGCTGACGGGCGGAAACTTTTCTAGCAACAGCCAGTGCGCCTTTTCCTTGGCATGCTCTTGCACTGACGTGTCCTTGTCAAATTCGAGCTCGTATGTCATTCGATCTATGGATCTCGCAATTCACTCACTCCAACACGAGCAAACTAGAGTCTGAGGCCAAGCGTCGCATAATCACCCAGCCGCCGGCCGCCTGTGCGAGCACTAAGTATTCTGGTTCCTGAATTCTGACAAACATCGTAGTGTCCATGAGCAAGGTGAGTGACCACGTCTGACTCTTGGTTGCACATTGACACATGCTGCTGACGCAGTGCACGCTGCTGGTCCTACTATGCGCGTGGATTATTGGTGTATATGGATAAAGTACGCGTAGGCGCTCACATGCCGAAGCTTCTCCGACCGGAGAAGGACGGCTTGCTGCCACAACGCTGCCTCTCTTCTTGGTAATCTACAACGTCAACATTCCTCACTGACACCCGTATCGCACCTTGGCGGCCTCCAGGACACGTAGGAACGAACTTCCGTTGCCCCAGATGCATGCACATAAATACAGAACGCACATGTGCAAGTAGCCCAGCAACTACCATTGACTACCATGCAGACCATCTTCGACCCAGAGCTAGCAGCCGCCATGGGCACACCGCTCGCCCCAGGTGAAGGCCTGCAGCACCCCCCGACTATGGCGGAGGCGCGTGCTCATTTCGAGCAGGTGGCGATCGCGCCTTTCAAGGCGTTCCAGGAGCCGCTTCTTCCATCAGGTGAGTGTATTGGAGTCAGATACTACGTTAAAATGACTTACTGGTTATTGCAGCGTCCGCATACATCCTGCGTGACGAGACGGTGTTAGTTGAGGACGGGGAAATCATCATCCGATGTGTCGTCCCTGTCGTGGAGGATGCGCACGATACATTCCCCGTGCTCGTCAATATGCACGGAGGAGGTAAGTATGAGAACGCCTTCGTATCTTGACAGGAGATGCTAACGGTCTCCGATTATATTTTTCTTTAGGTTGGAGTGTGGGAAACATCGAGCTCGACGACTACTTCCTGCGCCAGCTGAGCGTCGAGCATAAACTGTCTACCGTGAATATCGAGTATCGGTACGCCCATAATTTAATGCTTCGTCGGGGCACAGACTCACAATAACGGTGCAGGCTCGCTCCGGAGCACCCCTTTCCTACTGCAGTCAACGACTGTCTTGCCGCACTCAAATGGGTAAGCGCATATCATCGCCCTTGCGTGTATGATTTCTCTTCCTGATTCCCATCTTCCATTTCCAGGTCGTCCAAAACACTGAGCTCCTCAAAGCGGACCTCAACAAAGGCTTCCTCGTAGGCGGACAATCTGCCGGCGGGAACCTCGCCGCCGTCCTCGCACACGAGACTGTCAAGGACCCCTTCTTCACTGGGCCGGGGCGTCAGCTAACAGGACAGGTCCTCCGTGAGCCCTTGCTCGTTCACCCAGACGCGTACCCCACAGAGTGAGTGCCACTCCGCCATCTATGATCTTGCCCAATAACGGGTCCTAATACCTAACCTCTGCAACCACCCAGGCTGAAACATGTGTTACTCTCGATGGAAGAGAACGCAAACGTGCCCCCTCTCCCCCGCACCGCCATCTACCACGCCATCGGTACGTACTTCGCGCTTCCCCTCCCTCCTCGACGCCCCTCACCCCTCTTTGTCCGCAGGCCTGTACAACCCACCTCCGGCCGATCCGCGCTTCTCTCCGCTGCTGTATCCTGCGCATACCGGAGTGGCGCCCGCATACGTGCAGGGCCTAGAGCACGATCCGCTGCGTGATGACGCCCACGCGTACGCGGCCGCGCTACGTGCAGCGGGCGTCCCAGTCCGTTACATCCAGTGCGTGGTTTTCTCTGTTCCTCCCCTCGTTCTTCCTTCGGTGATGTGCTGACGGTTCTGGACGGATGCAGGTACCCGGGCGTGACGCACGGTTTTCACTATGAGTACCCGGCGATCACGGCGGCGGTGAAGGCGCGCGCGGAGCTCGTGCAGGGGATCCAGTGGTTGCTCGGGCAGGAGGCGTAGCCCGCGAGCAGCGCGGGATAGTAGAGGTCAATGGATACGTTCCTGCTGTTTAATTTACTAGTCACTGCCCAGATAGATCTTCATTTGCGGAGGAGTGATCTACCTGCTGCTTGATGGTCGGTTTTTGGATTTGATCGAGCGGGTGCCTGTTTACCGGCATATCCCGAAGCGTTCAGTATCGCGCGCTAGTCAAAATTGCTCACTCTCCGCTTGCCTTCGTACCACGACGATGCGTACGGGACAGTTAGCGGAAATCTACTTGTTTTTACTCTTGCTGACCCTCGGCCGATCTCTAAACTGCTCTCACACAACCGCTTTCGTATGGTGCGTCATGCATGATGCTGTGTGAATTGATGAATCCGTTACCAAACGTTCGCTCAGTAGCGCCTAGAACAGTCATGCCAGAAGGAGCGAAACGAGCATCAGCGCTGCGGCGGCTTATTCTATTCTTGACATGAAAGGTGCACCTAGTGCACCCAGCGCATGCAACTTCTCCGTGCGCTCCATGACGCTGCTGTTGGGACGCGGCCATCGACGGCACCGACTCCGAGGAGCCAGTCTCGTCACCAGCCATCATTTCCCGGGGTCCACCCTCACTTTACAACAAGGGACGGGACTAGAAACCGACGCATGGGAAGGTCGGCAGTTATGGCCGGTGTGGCGGAAGATGTTTGGGTATCTTTGTAGCGGTGTACTGCGCCGCCACGTAGGTATGTGACTCCTTCCGGGACACGTTGTCGTATATCCGCATCTTCTCACCGCCATCACCTTCATCAGTCCCGCGACTGAGAGCCTGTCCCAGGACGGAATGCCGGTCGGGCTTGATCAGGGCTCGCCGATGGGGGATCTGTAAGCGACTGTGTACTTGAGAAGGGTCCTTACAAATACCGCAACCCTCCACGTCGCTTCGTTGTGAGTCGTCTCCTACAGATTGGCATGGGCTTATTAATGGACGCGACCTAGCCCATGATGGCAACATAGCTGTGCTTTACCGCATATGGCCGTCCCTGAGGTGCATTGATATCTCATACATGCGCCCACGCGGCGACACTTCGGCTGAGACCGTCTCTTCGTCTGGTGGTACTAAGCCCGCATCGGGTGGATCTCACGCACCCAAATCCTGGCGGCCGCCGCTTCACCAGCTACGCTATCTAGATGACCATACGTCCTATCATCGCGCTCCTAGACGCGTCACGGTGTCAACCGCCCCTAGGGCATTCGAAATAGAATGGTCGCTGGTCTCAAGCTGCCCAGGGCGCAAGATGGGATATATACCGGACCAACAACCCCTGGAGGCAGTACACACATACCACACATCTCGATCTACGATGCAAGCCTTCGACTCTGAGCTCGCTGCCCTCATGGTGGCTCCGCCTACTGCTCCGCCTAGTGACAGGCCGCCGCACGTACCGACTATTGCTGAATTGCGCGCACATTTCGACCGCTATGTGGCCGGGCCGTTTATCGCGTACCAGCAGCCTCTCCTTCCAGCGGGTGAGTGCTCGCGTGTTAGAGGTTACAGCGAAATATCATGCTCATTGTGAAATACAGAATCCGCATACACGCTGCGGGACCGGAAGGTAGCGGTGGAGGGCGGGGAGATTACCGTCCGTACCGTCGTCCCGGTCGCGGAGGATGGGCACGAAACTTTCCCGGTGCTCGTGAGCATTCACGGCGGAGGTGAGCGTCGGCCGGGGGAGCTGCAATATTCTAGTGCGTCGAAGGCTCACAATATCCGTTGTACTCACCAGGTTGGAGCGTCGGCAGCGTCGATATCGACGACTACTTCTTGCGCAAGCTGACGGTGGACCTTAAATTGACCACCGTGAATGTCGAGTACCGGTAAGTCTGAAGTGGAGTATATGTACACGCCAAGCGTTCATTCATGTCACCTGTGTAGTCTCGCCCCTGAGCATCCCTTCCCCACTGCGGTCGACGACTGCCTCGCAGCGCTCAAATGGGTAAGCCCATACCCTCTGCCTCGTCTTGTCATTATTCATACGCATCCTTCACTATCTGTAGGTCGTCCAAAACACGTCCCTCCTCAAAGGGGACCTCACGAAGGGCTTCCTCGTCGGCGGGCACTCGGCAGGGGCGAACCTCTCCGCGGTACTCGCGCACGAGGCGCGCGACGATCCTTTCTTCGCTGGTCCCGGACGGCAGCTCACTGGACAGGTCATCCGGGAGCCTTGCTCTATCCACCCGGATGCGTACCCCGAAGAGTGAGCGCCACACCCACTGCGGCTTTTCGTCTCTAGTCTACACGTGCTGATGAGAGTCACGTTTAGGTGGAAGTCGACGTTGCGCTCGATGGAGGAGAACAAGGACATGCCGCCTCTCCCGCGCGCCATCGTCGAGGCTCTCATCGGTGCGTTCTTCCCGTCTTCACTTCCTCAGTGCGTGTCTGAGCGTATCCTCTCGCAGACTTCTACAAGCCGACTCCCGCGGACCCGCGCTTCTCGCCGCTGCTGTACGCCTCTCACGCGGGCGTTGCTCCCGCGTTCGTGCAGGGTATGGAGCTCGATCCCCTGCGCGACGACGCGCGCGCGTACGCGGATGCTCTGGCGGCGGCGGGCGTTTCCGTGCGTCACATCCAGTGCGTGCTCCTTCTTACCTTCTTTTTCGTCTTTCCGTCTTCCGAGAACGGAGCTAACGGAGGCGTGTGCAGATACCCGGGCGTGTCGCACGGGTTCCACTACAACTACCCGGCGATCAAGATCGCGGTGAAGGTGCGCGAGGAGCTCGTGCAGGGCATCCGGTGGCTGCTCGGGAAGGAGACGTAGCCCGATAGCAGCGCGAGATACGGCTGATAGAAGTTTTGCGTTCGTCGTACTGATGTACTACTCCCCGCTCAGATGGTTGTTTAAAATCGCAGAAGCAGTCGCTTATGTGGCTTGCTTTTATCTTGCTCATCGTGCGGCCCGCAAGATTGACAATTTAGCACCATGGTACTCGTACGGACCGCTGTGGGCTTCCCGGCTGCGTCACTGTTCCGATGTCGATGTCGCCTTCCCCATGTGGCTGCGCCTAGCGAAGGAATTCTGTGTTACCCTCTTAGATATATTCCGTGTGAGTCAGGATTATCTGGATATCTGTTGTATCAGTTGACGATTCGTTACTGAAAGTTTGCCAAGTAGCGCCGCCTCGGTTGTGTACAATCATGTAAGCGCCCATGAGACAGCCCTGGCGGATTGCGCAAGAGGGGGGGCCCAGGCCGGACGAAGCACGCAGCAGGCGGGGCAAGGCCGGTCTGTGTACTCCATGATGCTGCGGTGGCGTCGCGGTCATCGACGGCATCAAGGAGCAAAGGACAGCGAGAGAACGCGGGTGAGAGGAGAAGAGAGGAGTGTGCTCCGCCCGATTTGGCAAGTGACGTCATTCGCTCATGACGTCCTCTCCTCCTCCCGTCCCATAAAGCCTCCAGGTCTGCGTCGGGTCCGCCCACAACTCCATCTCACGATTCTTCACGAACTCTGATCTTGTTCTCTCTCTTCCTCGTACCACGACCATCTCCTTTACGACGACGACCAACTACACAGCCATGTCTGGACTTCCCCCCGTCATCGACTCCGCCCAGCCCGGCACCCCCTCCAGCGAGTGGGCGCGTTCGACCACTACCGCAGCACTAAGCCGCACAGAGCCTGCTCCCGCTTTCTCGACTACAAACGACAACACCTCAATCCCACCCACCACAGGCGGTGTCTCCGTCTCTTCAGCCAACGACGCGCAGAAGGGCACGTTTGACGCCAAGACCTACCATGTCGCCCCTACCACCCCCGGCTCTGAGTTCCCTGGCGCGTATCCTCCTACGCCTGGAGAACGTGCTGGTGGTCCCATATCCGCTGACACGGTGAGGGAAACCGCCACGAACGCGGCCACGACCGCGCAGAGTGCAGCTGCCACTGCGGGCGGCTACATCCAGTCTGCCGCGACGACTGCCGCGGGGTACCTGCCCCAAGGTGTCGTTGACACTGTCACTTCCTACATCCGTGAGTCGTAACGACACTTTTCTTTTCTTTCACAAACTCATCATTTGTTGTTGCAGCCTCTTCTACCACCACCTCTACCATGTCCACCGCACGCGCATCAGAGCACGACACGGAGCACAAGACCTCGTTCCCGACTCGCGAATTCTCTGGCGCGAGCACTGGCGAGCGCACAGGCGGCGTCGGCTCCCTCCCCGGCCCTCTCAACGAGGCTGCCGTCACGAAGCTCCCCCACGAGCGCGTAGACGAGGAGAAGTACATGACCGCCGCGGCTGCTGCCACCGCGCTCGCCGCTGGGGCATACGCCGCCAAAGACCGCGTCGCGAACGCTCTTCCGTCCGCCCAAGACGCGTATGACGCGAAGGACCGCGCCATCGGTTCTCTGCCTTCGACTCAGTCAGCTTCGCAGACGCTCGGGCAGATCTCGCAGAACACCGCGCAGACCGTAAAATCTGCAGGTAAGCCACCTTTTATTCCATGTACCACAAATAGCCGCTTAACGTACCCTTTAGCACCCGCCATCCCCGGCGTGACCAGCACCACGCACTCCACCGCCGTCACCGCCTCCACCATCCCCAGCCGCGAGCTCAACGGCGCACAGCCGGGCGACCACTCCTCCGGCGCGGGCGCGCTCCCGGGCTTCCAAGACGAGCCGCACGTCGCGCGACTCCCTGAAGAGTCCGCGAACCCGCAGTACGACTCTGGTCCCATCGACAGCGCGGCGCAGGCTGCGCTCAAACCCTCGCAGGAGCGCTTCGGCAACGAGTCCGCGACCGGCGATATGCGCCGCGTGGGCGGCGTTGGAGCCTTGGTCGGCGGCCGCGACGAGTCGGGTGTCGCACTGGCGCCCGATGAGCGCGCGGGTACTGCTGCGTCTACGACTGGGGCGAGCAGGGTGTTGCCGTCGCAGGAGCCTCTTGGCAACGACGCGGTGGGTACGCCGAAGAAGGTCGGCGGCGTTGGGGCCCTTCCCGGCAACTTCAACGAGTCCGGCGTAGCTGTCCTCCCCGACGCGCGCGCGTCGACTGGTACCGGCACTGGTACCGTCACGTCGCCTAAGACGTCGACGCCCGCACCCGCAGTCCCTCCCAAGGACGAGCACGCCGACAACGGCGGTGAGAAGAACTTGAAGAGCTCTGCAGGTGGAACACACGGGAAGCCCAATGAGGTGAGTTTACATACCTACTCGTCAAAGATGCAAAGGATGGACGGACGGAAGGACGAGCGTGGGCAGCAGCACGCGCTCTCTGGGGACCCTGGGTCTGGTCGCACTGCAGAGTCCATGGACCACCAGTCTGATCAGGTTAAAGACAAGCCGCGCGAGCGGCAGGCAGACGCCCTGCACGCGACTCTGAGGCCTCGGGCACATGCGCTCGGGGCGGAGGAGGCGCGCTGGGGCGGGGCGCCGCTCAGTGGCGCGAGTGCGCGCGAGCAGCTCGAGTCCGATGAGCGAGCAGAAGTACGTGACGCGTGCCGCCCCGTCCATCCACTCGCATCCGAGTACATGATAGAGAGCCAACGCTAACATCCATCTCTTCCAGGGCGCCGCATACGACACCGACTACCACCCCGCAGACCTGCACCCCGCGCCCACCACCCCGACCTCCCACTCTGACAAGGCCGACGACGAGTCGCGCCCGACGGAGTCGCGCCACGAGAGCGCGGCGCCCGACTCCCCTTCGACCACCGCGTCGCCCGCGACGAAGGCGAAGAAGGCGGGGTTCATGGACAAGATGCGCGGCGAGGCGAAGGTGCTGCTCGGGCGGATGGAGCACAATCCGGGCAAGGTCGAGGCGGGGCAGCGGCAGAAGGCCGGGGAGGCGTAAACGTCCTCCGGTCGGTGTACGCGTACCGATTTGGACAGGTTGATTTACTGTAATGGTGTACGATAGAGCCCGCGCAACGCGGCGTGTAATCATAATTGCGCTGTATCATATGAACTGAAGGCTCTTGTATCGCATCAATCTGTCATCGTGTATTCCGAGTAGGTGAGGGTGTGCCCGCGATCCTGCTACGCACCACTTGCGAGGTCAAGCATGGGGATGGCATAGAGTCATCGGTGGCCCTGACGCCAGTCCGTCTTTATGTGCTTCAATTGGCCCGAACAACTCTGTGATCGCCCGACCCGACACCAGATCACACTCAGCGCGGACGTAGATGGGCAGGGAAAGAAGGGGTCCGTTACAAAATTGACCGTAGTCCTGAGCGTCTCATCCCATAGATCGATATTTATTTCGAGCGCGTTAGTTCCCTAGTATCTGCTCCGACAGCCGATATACGGAAACCATCGGCCCCTCGTGCTGCCGGCACTAGAGCTCCCATCTGGACTGGCACGTTGTACGCCGAGTTCGCCTCTGCCGTTCCTTGTTCAATCCAGTTGGCGACGATCGACCTGAACTCGTCGCTGTCCTCAGGCTGCCAATCTTCCTGCGGCATTGCGTCGGATCCCGGTGTGTTCGGGGCGTTCCAGTGAGCGCGCCACACTCGTCGCAGTAAGCCTATCGCGCCGAGACGGACCCCTCCGTACACAGTCTTCGGTATAGGCGGGCTGGACCAGCGGTGTATACCATCAGTCCAGGGGACATGGCGAGAAGAATGACTTATAAACAGGTGTAAGATTGAAGGGAAGGACGGGGAATCAGTAGAGCCCGTACCTCCGTTGCGCGAGGGTGGCTTCGGGCACCGCAAGCAGTTCCATGCCACTCGAAGTTGCCACAATTGTTTCGGAAGCGCCTTCTATGCGAGACTGTTGCGAGGGTCCGACGCCGGTCCCTAGCTCGCTGATGCGTGAGGGACTAGAAGGCCACTCATACGGCTAGGAAAGCGGGTGTCAACCGTCGTAATGATCGGTTCTGCGCGCGAGAGGATTGCGAAAAAACGTACGTAGTCTATTTGATGTCTAATGAGCGAGACCTTCCTCGTCCAAGAACGGATCTTCCGCGAACGCTTGGAATTGATGCCGTGTTGTACGGTGTACAGGAGGACTGCGGCGATCGTCTTCGGTTTATTCGTCACCGCATTCCGTCGCACAGTTGTGCTCTCTTTGTCAATCCTAGGGGTACGAAATTCAGCTCCGTGTCAGACAAGGAATGCAGCATTTGCGGTGGGATATGCACTGATACACACCTCTTGAGCGCGGACCTGTAGACTGCTGCAAGCGCGGGATTGCCTTCGAGGTACCCGTAGCGTTCCAATTCGTCTATACGTTGATATGTTGCCCATAGTAGTTCCTCCAAACGCAAGACTTGGGCAAATGGTTGGCGGGCTTTGAGGAATCCATACGCACATCTGACGCAGCCGAGGAGAGAGAGAACACCGAAGACGGTGCCGAGGATGTCATACGGCGAGGGCATATTGGTGGCGAGAAGCGGGCTATTGCGACACGGATTGGATCTCTCCGTCTAGTCTTTGCAGAGATGGACGCCTAGTATTGAAGCGCGACTAAGGTTAGGATGTTGGATGAGGAAGGATGGGATGTAACACTTATCTGGCTGGATCTTATGCCCCTCGACGGCGCGCCTACAGAGAGTTTGACCCGCGCATCGGAGGCCTATGCTTGATTTTTGTCGATTCCGGTGCAGAACACAAACGAGAGAGTGATACACTGGACACCTGTCAGTCCGGCATGATGCATGAGACCGAACGGTGGTTGAAAGTACCTAAAGAAGTAACGAACGCACGCGTATCCTTCGACTTCGAAGATCCATGCCGACCCGAATCACTCGCCCGCATATGCGCTGTACCGCCGGGTAGCCACTGACTCTTCAAAGCCCAGGTGTGTTGTTGGAGACATGCACGACCGCCTGGGTGAAATGGCGAATAAAACACGAGTTGACAGAGTGCGTGTGCGGAAGAAACGAATAGGTAACGAGGCGTCTCGGCGTTCGCCGCACCACTTTCAGCAGTCTGCAACGACTACTGCACCGGACTGGCAATACTTCCGACCACATACCAGTGCTATATTTGAAAGCATGTCGTGATGCGGCTGCAGATGCTAACACGGGGTCAGATGGCAGGTATTGGCGTAGCATGAGGCGCAGTGCGGGCGGTGCAAACTCACTTCGCAGGATGATCACAGCAAGACGTCGAAGCTGGGCATGGCAGTGCAAGATGTTTGAGTTCTAAGTATTCCAGAAGATTTTGGCGTACCCAGTTTGACATACATGGCAGACAAAGAACGACGTCCACCTGCTGTCACAGCCACGCGATAGCACTCAAATTCGATAGAGCATTTCACCGTCGTCAGTCTATGGCACGGTTTTTCGGACTCGAGCACGGGGTGGCTTTCGTACCTTGTTCGAAGCGATAGAAGCACAGTAAGATGACACCCATAGGAGCGCAGACACCTCGGAGGCGGCGCAGCCGAGAGCGAGATAATCCAAGTAGTGCCGAGTGCCGGGGGGTTTTGACGCTTAGATGGGTCCCGCAACTGGGAAACTTGCAAGCCTCTGAGATTTGGACAACAGGCTCGACATGGTCGAAATATTGAGGCGCGACTGAGGCTAGCGTTGGGCAGCGGAATCTAGAACAATGCCGTGTCTGAATATATATATGTCCGCATTGTACACTCGCAGAAGCTCCAACGGTGTTACGCACCTATGCACCCAGGACCTGTGAACCCGCCCGCACGATGTATTAGTATGTTATCTGTGTCGTTTGCATGTGTGAAAGTGCCATCGCGGGGCGGACTTTCCTGTTCCCTGAGGCTAAACATCCGCAGTGAAACTTTGCAATATGCATCCTAAAAGCTAACGGATACATATATCTGCCACACTGCAGATAGGGGTCCTCCTCGCACGAGAGGGTAAGCAGTAAAAGTGAGCGACATGCAGGGACGACCATCACAGTGTTACATGGCCATCGCGTTGCGAGCACCCTACGGTAATTGGGTAGACGTCAGTCAACTTCAAGCGCTTGCAGAACACTCGAATCTCTCACGCACCCGTCTCCCATTGGCGCGCTAGCTTGAAGTCATTGCGGGACCCGAGTGCATATTCGCATGTGCTCAGAGAGCATGTCCCCGCGCGCGAAAGGCTCGTTGCAGTATGGGCACTCCTTTGCTACACTGCAGCATGCGGGAAGAGTCAGCGCAGATCCGGAAACGCCGCTATAGTAAATGAGACACGTACGGCCCTCGTTGTCTTATAGTCGACTCGGACTCTCCCATGCTCGTCTCAATTCCGGTCGCCATGTTAGGCTCTAAGTCGTCCGAGTCGTCGCTGTTATAGCCGTCGCTAATTGGGGTGTCGTTGCCGGACGCGAGAGGTGTTTTCCGCGATGGTGATGCTGAGGAGAGCACGCCACTACGCGAGCGCGACAGTTGCGAGGGCGGAGTAACAGGACTGCAGGGGCGCGACGCGTCTGATTCCGGCGGGGTCGTCAGTTGCGTGTCACCACGTGAGTGCGGTGGCTGCGGCGACGGCTTAGCAGGGGTACTGGGGCGCGTCGCATCTGGGGTCGGCAGCTGCACAATGGCATTGTGAGGGGGCTGTGGTGGTGACGGCTGTGGGACCTGCGGTAGGGGGTCGATGTTGTTCGGGGAATGCGAAGAAACCGAATCTTGAAGAACCGACGGTGGGACTGACGGCTGGAGGGGCTCAGCGGTGAATTGCCGCATCTGTGTCGATCCGAAAGTCTTCAATACTGAAGTCGCCGTGTGTTGGTAGTAAGGAGGTACTCACACGGCCAAGCTGAGCTTTGATACCTGTGACGAGCTTCGTCCAACGGCAGATGTCTTTAGTGAGCTCAGAATTGAGGCCGTATCGAACTGAGTAGACGAGTACCGCGACGATCGTCTCGGGAGCGCCGTCCATCGCTTCGCACCGCGCTTCATAGCTCGCCTCGTCTATGCTGCCGTCGAACAATGATAGATGAGCGGCGCCCTTAGAACGTGAAATTATAGAAGGTGCAGTACTTATCGAGCGCGCTGCTGTACCTGCTTAAAAGAACACCGGCTTCCTGTATGCAGAGCTTACGCCGTGTAAGCTCGGCGACGCGGTCGCGTGCTTCCTGCATCGCGGCCTTGTACAGCTGCACTTGCGCCTCGGGCTGACCGGATTTGAGGATCTCGTGAGCGACCTTGAGACATCCTAGGAGTGAAATGGCGCCGAAAACGACCCCGAGGACGTCGTAAATGGTTGGCATGCTGGTGTAGGCGCGACAGAGCCGAGGTCACGTAATGGGCTTTGGTGTGAGATTAAGCGGGTGAAGGTGTAGTTGTGTCGACTCAGACGGAGTGTGGCAGGGACGCCGACGCGAGGATAGCGGAAGCCAGCAATGCAGTTATAGGTACGCGCTTTCGCACTACGTAGTGCTATAGGGCAGTGCGAGGGACGAGCCTTGGGGTTGTGTGGTTTGATAGACGCTTCGGAGCGTTCCCTGCGGGGTTCTTTGGTCTGTAAAGTGCTGTCAGTGTCAGCTGGACTACATTGCTGCGGTGGACCGGAATCATCGGAGCCGAGATTGGTTCAGTAATGGGGATTGCTCAAAGCATTCTGAAAAGCAACGCCAGAATGCGCGTGACTTACATATAAATACAGTGAATATCCACACCAGCCAGTGTACGATGACGCCGCGCAGCTCGGGCCATGCGGGGATTTCCTGGATGCAGTGCGTGCGTGGCGTACTGCGCCCATGAAGCTTATTCGCAAACGCAATGCGCATTGAGTGGGGCGGTTGTGAGCCAACCAAAACGCAGGGATTATCGGCTCAGCCGATCAAATCGCAATGATTTTTGGGCGTCGAGTTTGCAAATTACCTCTATGAGAACCACCATCTGTCACAAGTTTTGAGAGTCGTTGGGGTGATAGTGCATTATGGTAACCCATCCGGGTAAGGGGGCAGGAGGGACGTACCAGACGTCACTGTCTACAGGTCCGCAGCAGCGAGCGCTCCCCATTTTCACGACACCGCGTGGCCACAGCGACCGCAGAGCGTACGATAACCCTGCCAAACCTTTCACATCTGCCTGGGTCGAATCCGGTGTCCTCTTGGGATGCCTCCGCATTCGCATCTATCCCCGCACTCTCGATCCACGCAAGGGAGCAATCCAGACTATCGCCTGCATCGCTGTGGAGGTCAGAACAGCAGAAAGCAAGAGCATGTAGAGGTGCACATGGCCAAACCCGCCAGACAATGCTATTGGTTTGCCAGAGAGTATAACCTGGTAAACCAGTAACATCGCCTGGCGAGCATAGCGTGCGCTAGCGCTCGGCTTGGATTCGCTATCGGCGATTCCGATGCCATCCGAGAGGCATATTTCTCAGCTGAATTCCGTGGCATGCGCTCGCTTGTACCCAAAGATCCATGGACAAAGTTGAGCCCTCGAGTAGCCCGGCAGCGCACAATGAGGGAGGACCGTCGGTCGTTCCGAGAAGGGGAGGCGGTGGCTCACTTCACTATTTTATGAGAGTATTGACATCGAGACTCGACATGATCTGCTGCATATGGCCTACCGTTGGTCCCAGGGAGAAAGCGACTTCATCCTGTTATTGATTGATACCATGGTTTCGTCACGGAAGGTTACTCGCTTTGGTGGATGGCATATCGTGATGAATAGGGTTCGACATGCACGTCGCCGAAATGGAGCGACCTGCCTGTGTAAGATGCAGCTTGCAGGCTTGAGCCAGCTGGGTTCGTCGGGTGAGAGAGGAGAGAGCGAGGACGAAGGAAGAGAAAGAGCTAGCTTAAGGAGCGCCGAGGCCGACGCGTTACTACGACCGGCCCGACGGCCCGAAGACGCGCAGCTAGTCGCGTCGCGTCGATGGGCGTCTTTCTCATTCTCCTCGTCCCTCTCCCTCTCTCTCCGCTCTCGGTCTTTCGGTCGACGCGCCTTGCTCGTTTCTTGCTTGCTTACACTCGCTTCGATAGAAATTGAACACCGGAGGACGCTTGCATACTCTTAGACTGGCTGGCCTGCTATATAGACTCTACCTACGCTGTGAACGCGTGGAGGCCTGCACACAACCTATTGCGACATTTCTATAGCTCGTCGCTATTCGTGGTCATGGACTCTGGAGACTCTTCTAGTGGCATCAAAGCGCTTGATGGTGGGTCTATTCACAAGATAACATCCGGCCAAGTCGTTGTCGACCTCCAGACCGCCGTCAAGGAACTCGTCGAGAACAGTCTTGATGCAGGGGCCACCAACATTGGTATGTCGCTTGAATTACTACTTTGTATATCTGTATTTACCGCTGCACTAGAGGTACGCTTCAAAGACTACGGTCTCGAGTTCTTCGAAGTCATAGACAACGGCAGCGGCATATCTCCCGCAGACTACGACTCAATCGGTGAGTAACCCCCCTATGAGCCATGTAACTGTCACGAACCGCACGGACCTCTGGTAGCACTCAAGCACCATACCTCCAAGCTTTCATCCTTCACCGATCTTGAGGCAGTCACTACCTTCGGCTTCCGCGGCGAAGCTCTCTCGTCCCTCTGTGCCCTTGCGGAGTCCGTCTCCGTGACCACGGCCACTTCAGCTGAAGCACCCGTCGGCACTGTCATCGAGTTCGAGCGCACAGGAAAGGTCAAGAGCCGGAAAGGCAAAGCCGCTCGCCAGGTAAGCCTGCCTCTTAGCCTCACAGCAGCCGTCCTCATCCGGCACCGTTTCAGAGAGGCACGACGGTGACCGTGTCGGGCCTGTTCAAACCGCTCCCGGTTCGTCGAAAGGAGCTCGAGCGCAACGCAAAACGCGAGTTCGGCAAGTCCCTCACGCTCCTGCACGCGTACGCGCTCGTTCCCTGTGCAAAGGAGAATAAAGGCGTGCGCCTGAGCGTGACGAACCATCCCAAGGGAGGGTATGTACACCGTGAGCTGTTCTGCGTTACGCATGCTGAACGTGTTAACGCAGCAAGAAGAGCAGCCAGCTGCGCACGGACGGCACACCGTCAACGCGAGCGTCCGTGTCGGCCATTTGGAGCCCGAAGGCGCTGGACAACCTCGTAGATCTTGAGTTAGACTTCAACGTGGAGGTTGAAGCGGCCGTGCTCCGCCGTCTCGGGAAGACCCAAGATGACGGGTACGTCTTGGCTCCACTTATGATTTGCATAAGGTGTTCATGACGGATGGTGGTGTGTAGAAGCGCGAACGAGGTGAAGGTGCGGGGCTTGATATCAAAGTTTGCGGTCGGTAGCGGTAGGACCGGGACCGACCGCCAGTTCTTCTTCGTCAACGGTCGGCCGTGTTCTCCCTCGAAGGTTTGTGTGCTCCGAGCATGGCGCTGTTGAGGTTTGTGTGTATGGCTGATTCGCGTTGGCAGGTTCAGAAAGCGTTCAACGAGGTTTACCGGTCGTTCAATGCGACGCAGTCGCCCTTCATCATCGCGGATTTCGTTCTACCTACGAGTAAGCCTGGACAATATCTCTCTCGTTCGATTTTCGCTTATATTTGCGCACTCTTAGACTCATGCGACATCAACGTCAGTCCCGACAAGCGCACTATCCTACTCCATAGCGAGAATCACCTCGTGCAGGCGCTGAGGGCAGCACTTGAGGAGAAATACGCACCCGCACGGTCGACCTTCGACGTCAACGCAACGCAGGCGCCTCGCAAGGCGGATAGTATCACGAAGCCCGTCGAACCCCACAGGGAGGAGGCGGAGGTGGAGAACGAGCCGTTATTTCTCCCCGATGATGCTGGCGACGAACCTCCAGCTCACTCTTCTCAGTCATCGAATTCCGTAGGGTCCGCTGCGCCTGTCATGCCCGCGCGACGTTCGGTCTCGCCTGCTCAGGAGGACGAGTTCTCGTTCGGCGTGCCTACCCTTCTCTCCGGGCCATCTGCGTCCTCGAGCGCTGAGGACGCTTCCGCGAACGACGAGTCCGGTGACAGCCAGAGGGGCACTGTGGATCGTGCAGCTCAGGACGCAGAAGACGAAGACGAAGCCCCTGGCAGCGACCACGCTCGTGCGAACGGACTTTCCAAGCGCGCAAGATCTGCAGGCGACAACCAGACCCGCACGAAGGACGTTCCCCAGTCGCCCACCATCACCCAAATGGTCGCGAAGCGGAGTGCGCGTGCGTCTTTGTCCAGCGCCGGTGATGCGGATGAGGACGGCGCCGTTGAGGATATCCTGACCGCCGACGTGAGTAACGAGCCGCACTCCTCGCCTCTCCCGCGGAGAGTTGCGTCGGCACGGCAGGTTTCCGTAGTCGACGACCCACCTATCCCCGCTGTCTGCCCCCCAGCACGGCCTACGACGCGTATGTCGTCGCTGCCGCAGCCGTCGTCGAGCCAGATGGTCCTGAGCACGTCTGGGGCGTCGTGGAACCTCCGTCGGCCGGCGGACGAGCCGGGCAGCGCCGAGCGCCCGCGCAAGAAGGGCAGGCGCGAGTCCCCTGAGTCGAGCAAGGACACGCGGCAGGGGATGCGTCAGCTATTGCGTGGGTTTGCGCGGACGGGGAGTCAGGTGGATGAGACGGCTATGGACGTCGATGAGGATGAGAAGGACGAGGAAGAGGGAGGTGTTGAACACGACGAAGCGGAAGTCAATATGGAAGACGTGGGGGTGACAGAGGACGTACGGTCTGTTGCCTCGGATGGCGACTCAGGAGACCCACCGGAGGACGACCCGCAAGAAACGGAACCCAGCGAAAGCCACGACGTCTTTATGGAGGACCATACCGTTGAGGATATCGAGGAAATAGAGGTCGACAGCGTTGAAGTTGTGCAAGGCGTGATCGAAATCCCCGAGGATGATATACCGACAGCACCCTCGCAGGGACACGCGCGGGAGCACAGCGATGTCGGCACGTCCTCCGCCATCACGACGGCGGTCAGCGAGGAGATTATTCGTACGAATGAGCGTGAGGGTGTTTCTCTGACCTTCGACCTTTCGCGTGTCACGAGTGCGTGGAAGAAGCTTCATACGCGATTGGCCGATGCGCAACGTGAGCAAGAGGTTATCGTACGTGAGAAGGACAGGACGGACAGGCCCGCGGTGCCGATCGACGTGGCGGACGAGGAGGCGACGGAAGTGCTATCGCGGGTAATCGACAAGGCCGACTTTGCGACTATGGAAGTCCTCGGCCAGTTCAATCGGGGGTTCATCATCGTGCGCCGGCGCAAGACCATACGCGCGAACTCCGAGGAGGAAGGGCCGGGGGTGGAGATGGACGACCTGTTCATCGTGGACCAGCACGCGGCGGACGAGAAATACAACTTCGAGACGCTGCAGCAGACGACAAAGATAGATTCGCAAAAGCTCTTCCAGTAAGCTCTTTCCCCGCAATGTGCCCATTCATTACCGCTCAATTGAATCCACCCGCGGGTGCACAGCCCCCAGGTGCTGGAACTGACCGCGGCGGACGAACTGGTCGCGCTCGAGAACGTGGACGTGCTGCGCCAAAACGGGTTCGAGCTCGCGGTGTGCGAAGACCGGCCGCCGGGGCAGCGCGTGCAGCTGGAAGCGCGGCCGATTAGTAAGAGCACGGTGTTCGACACTAAAGGTGCGTCCCAACCTTGCTCGCGTGCCTGCTCCGCGCCGCTCAAAGAAGCCCCGCGCAGATCTCGAAGAACTTCTCCACCTCCTCCAGGACTGCCCCGCGGGGCAGATGGTGCGCTGCTCCAAGGCGCGCGCCATGTTCGCGATGCGGGCGTGCAGGATGAGTATCATGATCGGCACGCCGCTGAGTCGGCGACAGATGACGTCGGTACGTTGCGGGCGAGGCTCTCTTGGCCGCACTCTGGCTCCCTGCTTGACCCGACTGACTCGGCTTTATCCGCGCACTTCTAGGTCGTGCAGCACATGGGGACGATGGACCAGCCTTGGCACTGCCCCCACGGAAGACCCACTATGCGCCATCTGTCAGACGTCGCTGGTGCGGGGTGGGAGCGTCGGCGGGGGCGCGCGCGGGACCTTGATTGGGCCGCCTTTGGCCGCGCCGAGGCATAGGCCACTCCTGCGGTTCTGCGGTTCTGCGACGTAACGTGGCGGCTTTCGCGGATACTAGTGTGCGTATAATTGTATTGCTCTATCTTCGTTCAGGTCCCCCAGCCCCCAGCAGCCCGCTTGACTGCGATAGCCCACCACTGCGCAGCTTCCGACAGCGTCCGCAATAGAATCAGAGTAGGATGGCGGGATCTCCGGGGGCTGCGTGTATCCACCACAGGGCGTTGAACTCCGCTGTGTGCAGTGCACAGCGCGATCGATAAGGCCTGGGTCACGATCACCGGTGCGCGCGCATTTGACGAGATCAGTAGATGCACTGAATTGCGCAAGCGGCGTGGACACACCGAAGCAAGTACGAAAGCTTGTAACTCATAAAGGCAACCAAGAAACTCTATGCGGGAATTTGCGTAAAGCGAGCGGGCCGGCGCCGCCTATGTCTTCAGGGTGTGCGCGTCTTGGGTGCCGGACGGCCTCTTGATGTTGGAACACCACCACCTTTCGCTCCGATACCCCCCTACTCGTGTCTACTGCGGTCCTTGTTCTGCTCTTGACATGCCTGGAAATCAGTGAGTGTTTTCGACCGTGAGGGCCACACCGGGCAGCCATCGATCTGGCGAACGAGGATCACGGGCGTACTCTGTACTCCTCCGACCTACAACTTCACCCCCTACCGGTACGTCGAACAACGTGTGCCACGAGTTTCCTTCTCACCGCTCAAGTCAGGGTCGCAGCACCTCCGTCAACGAAGTGCTTGGCATATCGTCCCTGCGCAACTGCTTCCTTTCCATGGGGTCACTTGCTCTGACAAGAAGATGTTGGGGCGGCTGACCAATCATAGACCCGCACCGTGGATAGCTCTCCTATAGGGCGCAGCCGCGGTGGCGCCACTAGCAGGCGACCATGCTCCCACCGAAGCAGACAATTGCGCCCAGAAAGGGCGCACAGGCTCCGGCTTTACGTACCGAGTACATCCTTCGACACCGCGACTGACAGAACACGACTCATCACCATCACCAGACAGTGCGCGAGGACCATCTATGTCACTATTTGGACACGCAGGTCGTCAGTGCGAACGGAGAGCCGCCTTGTGCGCCTCAACCCGCGAGCACCTGACCGCAAGTCCCATAAGGAAGGTGCAGGTGCGGCCCAGTCTCCAGTTACGGCGTAGGAAAGACATTAACACTTCGACCGTGCGCACCGAGGCAACAAAGTACGGTGGCCCGTGGCAATCTCGGTGGCTTCCGTTAACGAGACCCGGAGGCAGTCGAGACGACGAACGGGAATACGTCAACAGAGCGGTCCGTGCTGGGATCTTCCCGACGAGCTGATGCTGCGGCACATGGGAACCGCTCACTGGCAGGGAGTCTACTCGGTGCGAGACTGACAGCAAGGTGAAGTATGTGCTCCAGCATGTGTTCCGAAAGTCAAGAATGACTGATACAATGGTCTACAGGTATACAGAAGCTGCCCCGATGCCTTTACCATCACGTCCGAGATCACCGAACCTCCGGCGTGAAGGCTCTCCCCGCAAGAAGCGTAGCGGAACAGCGATGTCCAACTTGGACCGCTACATACGGCGCAATCGCCTGTCCAAAGAACGTGTTTTTTGACATTGGAGTCACTCCACCGAAGGCAGACTAGACAGTGGAGCGGTGATGTGCAGTCGTTCGCTTTCCTACGACATGCATAACGGACATTATACGAACAGCACTACGGCCAGGACTGTCCGTCACTTGAATGTCAGAAATGCCCTCGAAGCGGCACATGGAAAGAGCATTCCGACACAGCGGGTGCAGTGCCGTTTATTTCGAGACGGCGGGGCGACCGCGTTCTAGCTCGGGGCAAATGCTCCCACACTGCGCAATCCGTGGGCAGCGTATGTCGTCGTACCAATCGCAGCCAATGCCATGTGAGTTCGCGGAGGACGGATTCTTGGCAGTCGCATGTGCAAGCGAGCGCGGGCGGCGGCGGTGCGAGTCGGACGTCTCGCACCGCCGCCGCGACTGACTGCGAACGGTTCCCACAACAGGCACTCTCCTAGAATCAGGTCCGTGGCCATCAGCTGTCGATCGACTCGTCCTGGAGATGCTGCATATTACTTAGGAAGAGGGGTTACTCCTCAGCAGCGCGGCGCTAGGCTTATCAAAGGCGGCCGAGAGTGCATACTGCGCGCGTACCAATCGCTTGGGGACCAATTTGCAGAAGTGACGCACGACCTCGATGATCGCTTTCACAAAGGCGTAAGAGGGAAATCCGCTGAGACCTGTTCCACCATTGCGGTTCAAATGCATCAACCAAAGAAGCCGATTGTTAAAACAATGCTGTACCCCCGCCACATGCAAGTCGCACCTACACGGACATTATGTGGGAAGGGCGGTGCCTGGCCCCTCCGAATGTGTAGTCATGAGGCTGCCAGCGATCTTACATTGACCTTCTGACAACGCGCAGGGCGTTGCTCCGGCCCGTTGAGCTTCTGCGGAGTAGCGACACGACGAGCAAAACTTGGAAGTAGGCGATTCGAAGAGCGAATACGTACTCGCTCAGTCAACTCTATTCGGCCTTAGGGGAGACGTTGTACAGTGATAGCCTCCAATGAGCTCAACGAGTAGCGCAGCCGTGCCCGGACATAGGGTTCGGGAAAGGTAGGATCTCCCCGAAGGCGGAAGCATTGGCAAATTTCATCTTCTTGATCTCCCGCGGCCTTCTCTTCGCTGTACCCGCGGCCAGGCTAGGCACCGTCGTCTTCAGGAAACGCTCTGACTTTCCAGTTCGCGGTGGAAGTTGGAGGGGCGCCGAGGAGCTGGGCGCGTTCGGACGTATTAGTATCCGAATTCTTGCTCGTCGCGGGCGATTGTCGGTCGTCCGGGCAGGAGCTGTCAGGATAGGAGTTGTAGCGAGGGCGTGTCTGTCCCATTCAGGCCTGTCATTCAACGCTCTGAAGGCGCCATGTTGAGGTAAAGAAATGGGACCTATCCTCGACGAGAGAAGGCTAAAACTCTAAGCCCATACAATAGACCAGATACCCTCTGATGAAGGGCGAGACGAGTCTGTGTTGCAAGCTACAGGCAGAGTCCTCGACTGCGAGCATACGCCCTTCGTTCCCAGCATGGGGTGGGAGCTCCGAGAAGTGAGCGACGTCTTCCCGTCCTGGGTGCTCTTGACGTCCAACCTCTTTGCAAGAGGCCTTCGTGTTCTCTTCCCCGCGAACTCCAAAGTATCCTGTTTCACGAACTCGTCATTGATTCGGCTGAAGAACGTAGACGAGTCTGAGAGTGTGGGTCAATGCAACCCCAACGTAACAACAAAAAGCAATTGGTCGTACGAGGATAAGGTGGTCGCGTGTCGCGGGAAAGTTATTAAATAGCAGATCCAGAGAAGACTGATGCTACACAGCACGGGAGGTCCGAGACAGACACCTAACATACAAGACTCCCGATTTCGTTCGCGGGGCATGCCCCAGATCCCATTGTTCGTCACATTGAACCCATGCCCATACACTTCACCGGACTGACACATCACCGCCCATTATAGCGCAAGTCGGAAGCTGTTGAGCGCGCGGCGATCCTCGGAGGTGAGAGGTTTGTAGCTGCTCGGTATACCGCCTGGGGACGTGGGATACATCGGGGATGTGGGCGGAGTGAGATGTGATGCCGGTACCACGGTCGCCAGACGGGGTAGCACGCCGACCGAGTTGTTCGATCGATGGCTCCCGATGGAATACTGAGGTGATCGCATGGCTGTCGACGACGACGATGATGATGAGGATGACAAGGGACGATCCGCGCCGCGTTGTCCGTGCGCGGTAGGGGAAGAGGGGATGGCCCATGGGGCAGGGCTCCAGTCCTGGCAATCCCTACCCGCGTGTGTGGGCTCTTGTTCGTCAGAGTCGTCCAGGGTGCGCCCAAATCGTGCGATGTTCCCCTTCGCGGACGTGAAGATCCCCTCGGGTACGCGCACGTTGCGGAGGTATTCGTAGTTTTCGACGACGGGCAGGCGCGTGTAGTCGTCACCCTGCACGTAATACGGAGCGTTAGCGATGGGGTACCCGACATGACGACGCGCGCGGCGGCATACCGTGAAGTACGCCACGATGTGCCACTTGCGGGGCGGCTCTCCGCGCCGTGTGTGTACGTGCGTCGAGTACGTCTGCTTCGTGAGACCGTCGGGCTTCGAGGGTCTGTCCTGGCGGCGAATGGGAGCGGGGGGCGCCGCGAAGGGGTCGAGCGTCCGCCGCGCGCTGCGATGCACGTCAACCGTGAGAACGTGCATTTCCAGGGTGAGGCGGCGACATACCGACGTGCCGCCTTCGCCTCCTTCTCCTCTGGCGTCGTCTCGATCTTTTCCTCATAGAAGAGGTAGTCGCCGCGCATGCGGCTCTGAGACCTGCGATGATATTAGCATGTGGCGCGAAAATGCGGTTCGAATCGCCGCGCGAGCTCACCAGCGCCGTCCGTCGGTCCACCTCTCGAGCCCGCCTACTCAATTCGACGGAAAACGGAGCGTGGGTGAGTGTGCTTTATTGGCGCAGCGGTGGTGGGCACTCACCTTGCTTGTGTTCCGCTTCTTCCCACACGAAGACGTTCCCTGAGGTGAGCTGTTCACGCTCACTGGCCGTGAGGCGGCGTGTAATAAGAGGCAAAATGCCCAGGCGGACAGCCTCAAAGACGACGTGTGCGTCTCGGGCGTCGCGGAGGTCTGTGGCGTGCGCCAAAAAATGAGCAAGCGGTGGCGATGAGGCGGAAAACGACGACGTACGGAGGGCAGGGTGCGTGGCGTGGCCAAGGTTCTCGACAGGGCGTGCACTGTAGGGGGACGACATGGCGGCGATGGGGTGAGACGAGTGGTACCCAAAACTCCACCGCCGCCGCAACTTTATAGGGCACGGGGAATCCGAAGTCGCCCTTTCCACAGGAACCGAAACGGGAAGGGCGCTCTCGAAACGGAGAAGCCCAGTCTGTTGGAATCGAGGAAGCTCGATATGGTTAAGAGACAAGAACGCGACGAGATCGCATTCAATTGGTAACTTTGACGCGGCGTCTCGCAGAAAGGGACAGGTCTGCGCCCACCACCGCAGATTGTGGCTGTCGCGGTCCCCGGAGGGCCAGGCGTCTGAATAGCGCGATCGGTGGGGCATGTGCGCCATGCTGTCTCCCCGCGGCAAGGAAGTCATCTGCGCATTGACGTCCATGCTCCCTGTTAATCAGATCCGCCCCGGGAGTTAGAGAGATCTGAAGACATACCGACGCTGCCATGTCGCAGTTTGAATTGGACATCCATAACCTTAAATGCGCGCAGATATGGTGCTTTTCCCATGCTCCCACTGGCCCGCGGCCTGTCCGGTTCCCGCATCGGCGGGTGTCGAGTCGTAGCGCTGCGAGTGTGCGCAGGCAGGGGCATCTTCGGGTTCCGGTGTTTCTCCATACGACGCCCCCGCGGGGGAAAAAGCGCATGGATTTGGGCCGCTGCGGGGAAGACGGCAGCGTCATATTAGCACGGCACTGGCGCAGATAGCGGAAACGACCCACAAAGGCTATCACGCCCCGCACGGGTCTATCGAGCCCGGCCGGCGGGGGCTCGGTATCGCCCCTTGTGCCCCTTGCCCGCGCGTCGCGCGGCCGGGCCGTCGATCGACTATCTTCGACTGAATGACATTCAGCGAAGCGACGGGCGTACAAGAACCGGAGCGCGTCGTGGGTCCTGTGTATCCTGGTGGTACCCTGCGGTGTCACATATGCTTCAATGCGCATTCCCAAGCCCGCGCGCGGCATGCCGAGCACGCGCACTGCTATGATGTAGGATGACGACGCTGTAGGAATGCGTTTCGCATCGGCAAGCATCCCTCGGGCGCGGCAGTTGCACGAGTGCGCATCGCGATGTCTGAACCTGACAGCGGCGGCGAGCGAGATTTTGCCGGCGGAAGGCCAGGGCGCCCTAGAGCAAGAGCATGAGCACGCTAGAAGCTCGCTTAGCGAAAATTGACTCACCGCAGTTGCACTCGGCGCGGGGTTGAGCGAGTATTTCCAGAACGCCGGTGAAGTCGATTAAACGGCACTCGGCAACGCAGTGCACTGACTAGGAAATGATGACAGGATGCTGTGTCCCGCGCCGGTGTATCCTTGTTCAATCCGATTAGGCGCAATTCATTGTGACGCGGAGCTTAATTGTGAAGTACGCTCGGTGTACAGGAGTAAGGTTGCCGCGGACATGGTGTGGGACGACGAGCGAGAGGATAGGTAGTGCGGCGACCAAAGCAGACGGAAGAGGGTAACGTTCGTGATCGCAGACGCGACACTTCCCCGAGTACTAGAGGTTAAATGGCGGGGTGACGCAGTCCTGCCTGTCCCTGACAGATCTAATCCGAGCGTGGACGCCGTACGGGCCTGCTATCTAGCGACGACAGTTGCCGATGCATATGTCATGCACTTCGTCGAGCACGGTGAGGAAGAGGGTTGGTGTCGATTGGGAGGATGAACATACCTGATTAAGGGCGATGACGCGATCTAGCGTTCTCCGCTGTCCGCCGTCGGAGAGGGGTGGGTACTACGACCCGCCAAGCAACGCGCAAAGCTTCGTTGTCGTAGCCGAGCGGGGCAGAAGGCTTCTCTACAGCTCTCCGCCCGCAATCGAGGCGGTCAATGCCCTGGCGCCGGCCGTAGTATCCTCAGCGTGTCCGCCGTGGCGCTCCAAAAATTCTAGGTTGGAAAAGAGCCGGCTCGTAGGCGAGTCGTCAGACCACGTGCATAAAAATGACAGTAGAAATCCCAGGGCTGGGATGACGAGAGGGCCAAGGCAGTTTAAGTGGGGTTGGGCGGGGGAGGGAAGGAGGTGCAGCGGACAAGGGACGCCAGCGGTCCCCTCTGTCCGCCATTGGGTTACCCCCCGCCCGGAGATCGGGAGCAGACGTCCCCTGAGAAGATCTGAGGGAACAGGTGTCAGCTGCGCATTAGGTTGAAGCTCAGGCGCGCCGAGGTCGGTGCTACGTGTACGCTACTGCGACACAGCGGCACGGACACGGTAGACTTACCCCGCTAGTCCGGTTTGAGAGGGGGGCGCTGAGGCTTTGCGGCCCGCGCGAGGACCGACGGGAAGGAAAGCGTCCAGCGGAAGATGAACGCGCCGGGATGCGTTCATAGGAAGCGGGATGGGGACGTAGGGCGCAGGGGCGGCTTGACCTCGTGTCCTGCAGGGCGGCCCTCGTGAGCACGAGACCGGGCGCGAGTCTATCAAGGCGCGGTGCATTTACAAGGCCTTCTCACGAGTAGAAATGAGTGAGAGCAACTCTGCGATGAGAGGAAGGCGGCATTTACCTGCACAAGCGCATTCGATGAATGAGAGATCATCGACCCCCATACAGACGGAGTTAACTTGAGCTTGAGCGGCAACGATGATCGTATACGCGTTTTAGGCGTCGCTGCATCGTCGAAGAGACCAAGAGAAGGGATCTGTATGACGGAGGCGGCCGTTGGCAGGGGCGCGCAGGGGCGCAGGGGGAAGAGTCAGCTGCTCGTACAGAATATAGAACGTTGCCGCACCCACCAGAATTTGGAACACCGCCCACTCTCGACGATCGTCTCATGATGGAATTTGTCACATGGGTTAGGACCGATCGCTTGCTCTTGGTGGATACAATATTAGAGAACACGTTCCCATGGATGCGCATCATATCTTGGCTGACCCACAAGCTCTGCGCTCCAAATTGAATGCCGAGCTACAGGTGACAATAAGAGTAAGCCACAGAATGAATGCATCGAGAGGAGAGCACTGTGAAGAGCGGTTGCTCAGGCTTTGTGCAATAAAGCACGACGTCACCAGCGCGCTGAGCGGGTCGCGACGTAGCGTGTGAGCCGACGCTCCGAGCATGGCGGGGATGGAGTTCTTATTACGTGCATAGCGCAGGCTATGGGAAGACGCAGCCATGTGTTGAGGAGACAGGCCTGGGCATAATGGGGTGATACGGTTCAGCGAGAGCAGGGTGAAGGGGAGTGGCGGACTTGCGTTCTTTTTTGGAACGCGTCGCGCTCTCACGTTCGAGAAGCTGCTGACCAACGCTGAAGCATAATCCAGCATCTCCGGATGCCTCATAGGTATGTGCCAGCTGCGATTCGCTGGAGGTTGACCATGATAGGACGACGAGGTGGAGATCCGAGGATCCGCTGTCTGCGAGTCATATGGCAGGTGGTAGAATGGGAGATGCAACGGTCCATATGGCGAGATATTGGGTCGTAGAGCGGACTTCATGATCAGGGGTTCCCTGCCTTGTACAGAGGCCGACGGCTATTTTCTGCGCTGTTGAGACTGGTCGAGAGGGTACGAACGCTGCGTAAGTTCAGGCTAGTGAGCCAAGTGAGCCTGGCACTCCGCAGATGATGAGCAGTCCTGTAGCGTTGGAGGCATTCCTAAAGTCGAACTGCGCAGTTTCCCAGAGCCAAGGAGGAGATAAAGACGGCGATGCCCTGAAGGTGTACCGTCTGCACATTCTTGAACATGGTGGGAAGTCTTCCGCAGCGCAGTTAGACGCCAGAAAGCTCGTGTCCTTATTTGCATCTCTTTGCTCCGCGGAATGGTTGGCGCCCAAGTGCATTTGGGCGCCTGTCATCCTCTCCTCGTAACTCCCATGTGCCTCGTCTTCACACGCTCACGCTCGAGGCTGTCTTTTGCTTCTTTACATCCGCAGAAATCCTCGAGAATATACACGTTAGACTGGTGAGAAGAAAGAAGCATACTGTGCCGACTACTCGTGGCAATATCTCTGCCTCCCTTGCGTCTACGAAGTCTATCTCGTTCGAATGTTCTACTTTGCTACTACGATAGACGACGTATCACTTACTGAACTCCCTACAGGCTCTTGGATTTCATGCTGCATTTGGGCCCCTGAGCGAGCCTCGGAGCTTGTAACGCTTGTGCTGGGAGAAGCCACGATGCTACGGCGGCCATGCGTGCATATCTATAGTCATGCTCCACTCACCCGCTTCTCCCGACCACCAATCGTATCGCTTGCATCCCCCCGCCGCTCAGGCTCCTCGTCGTCTCGGTGTCTATCCCTCAAGAGCGACAGCAGTCGGGTGCAGTCGTCCGCTTTGCGCTCTTCCCCTTCCCACTCAAGGCACACGTGTAACTTTCCAGGTCGAAGTACAGGACGCTCCACAGTTCCACTGCCTCCGACGCGCGACTCGTTGTGCAGGTCCCAGAACGGGACGGCTTCCGCAGTCGACGCTTCCTACCTCTTCACTGTCGTCGCCGCCACGAACCTGAAGGCGCTTCGCTCGACGGATGGTGCAACACGTTGACAAGATCCGGCCCCCTGGTAGGCCACGTGTGTACCGACCTCGTACCGCTTTGTCCCTTGGCACAGCCACGCGCTCCCGCTGCGCCTTCGTTCCCGAGAGGCTTTCTCGGAATACGAGACTGGTCTAGTGGGAGAAGCCCCTGCGCGTGCTTCGCGCTCGCGTCTGGCCGGAGCCCTCGGTTCTGTGCATTACCGGCGGTAGGGTGAAGAAAAATCCCCAGGGTGCGTCATCTACTTCTCGTGTCGTCATCGAGTGCGGCGGGCACGGAAGGGTCGCCCGCCGTCAGTTAAGCTGTTGACTCGGACGCGTTGCGGGCTTCGCCGCCTCGCTACCCATGCAATGCTAAATGGATCGCAGCCTCGTGTGCAAGCGTCCTTCGCTTCGGAGCTGCGTTCTATGTATTACGACCTGGCATCGTGCGCGAACCCTGATTGTGGTAATTGAAGTAGGCTCCGAGAACCAGGAGACCCTGAGCTCATCGATGCACATGATTAGGTCTCTTGCGCTATTGATGTATCCTGGTGAACAGCCGAGCTCTAAGCTCATGCGTTTGCGACGACCTCCGACGATTCGCCTTTCGGCGCTCGGACCATCCTCCGAGGACCTCTTCCCGATTCTTTCGCTGTGGCTTGTGCCCCCGTGCGGCTTGCGACTCGGTGTGGAGCCTGCGTGGATTCAGCCACTCTAATTCCCCTGGCTTCGAGGGCAGCGTACATTATTATGAGAATATTGAGCTAGTTATTTACAGTCGCGGCGATATCAGGAACGCTTGCGCGTGGTCACTGCCGTTGATCGTGCGTAGCGCAGTTCGCCTCATGGGAGGCGTGCCTGGGGATGTTGCTCGTGTGCGTGTACAGAGTGGTACTCGTGGCGGTAGTAGACCAAACGCACGCGCCACAGACTGCGGCTGAGCGCGGCGTACGGATAATTGCGCCAACACACAGTCATGACATCTTATGTGAGTGCTATGTACGGGATTCTCATTGGTGGCAGTTGCTTGTCTGGCTATGCGATGACGTGGACTGCTTAACGCCTGCCCCGTTTCATGGGATTATCACGGTACGACAAACCTGCGGAGCATGCGGTTTTTTTTCAGTACTCCAGTATGCCGTCGGACCATCAGCGTGCCGACGGGTCAATCGGGGGCGGATAGAATGGAACGTTACTGCCCGGGGGCATTTCGGCCTACTGTCGCATTGGCACCTTTGCAAGCACAGGTACTATGAAAATGAAGGCTGCGGCCCGCATATCCTGTGCCGGAGCAAACGGCAGTTGGTACCTCGCTCAGGCCCTGAGATCCGAGGCGCCCTGGCTTCGCCACGTCGACTCAAAAGTGTTCGGTATGACTGGCGGCGTATTTTGGTCACCGACGACCCTACAAAGCTATGAGTATTGTTCATCATGAGAGCATCTCTTTCACTCTCAATTTTCGATAGTGATATCTACTATATAGGCTCGTGTCGCTTCCTTGCTTCAAAATACGACTGAGATTCAGATATCCAGCTAGCATCCAGCTCATATGGTGCGTCGAGTTGTGGTGCCGCAGTGACGACGACTCCCGATCGGAGGCTCTGCCGGTCTCCTTCTCGCAGCATCATGCGAGGGACAGGCGTGCGCGCGGCACTGCTGAGGGCCACGGGGGCGCGGAAAGGTGGCTTCCCCGCTATGGAAGCTGGAGCACGAAGTCCCTGATGTAGCTGTTTCGGGCGTACGAGCACGGGGGCGCAGTGCACCCTACAGCGGGGCGGATCATATCCTGAGAGGCATGAGCCTTCGCGCAGTAGCGTAGAATATCGATGGGGAGGAACATGACCCGCACGCGGAGGCTTCACTTCGGCGTAACCAGCTTTTGATGCCCAAAAAGGATACCTCAGAAGCTGGGGGTGCGTGCCGCCTCGCCGTTGATTGGCACGGAAAGAAGAGCAGTGGAGCGTAACAGACAATCAGAGGTGTCCTCGGCTGACGATCCCCCGCGCGGCCCAAGGAGACTCCTAGTGGTAACATACTGTCTATAGCGCTTCTTGCAATACGATGGAGGGCGAGGCATCTCGATGCTGCCGAGTGGCGGCCCGTTGTCCTCCGTCCTCCGACGAGCAAGTGCACGTCGCGCGCTGCTGCTAACAGAGTTAATTTGCGTTGCATATTGCTCGCGTCATAGACTTGTGCCGCAGCTGCCTCCGCGTGCCAGTGGCGTGCAAGATCGACAAGTGGAGGTGTCGTAGATCCGCCGCATTCGAGTCGTCCCGGCGGCATGTTGAGACACGCAAAGCTTGCCGCCGGCATTTCAATTCGGGGTTTAAGAGCCCGGTCGTACTGGGCTGCTCGCGCGGACACAAACGGGATGTGGGGGCGGGCTCGATCAAAACTGAGAACGAGAAAGTGGCTGACGAATAGGATGGTGATCGAGCCTGGTTGAGTCGCCGACGGCTGATCGAGATGCATCTCGTCGAGATCTGGGTGCAAGCACCGGCGGAATGGCGAGTCTATAGAGGATATCGTGAATGAGTGACTGTGGACCGCGTGGAGGCGCGAATCCCCAGGTGATATACGACCGCGTGTTGCTGTAGGTGTTCAGAGGAGTGAACAAAGACTGTGTATGGACGCAGGTATTGATGAATATCCGTACTAGGTGGACATCCTGAGGACATTCGCCGGAGAACATCGGAATATTTTGCACTAGTACTAGCGGGCCGGACATAAATTGGCCGAGTAAATCGTCGTACTAGTGACTCAGACACTGCGCTCTCCGTAGAATGCCGGAGAGAACTGAGGCAAAGAGTGTTTCAAGCTACTCGAGCTAACGTTGCCATCCAAAGAGTCCACGGAACCTCCGATCGGGGAGAGAATTGCGGCTCGCGATTGGTGGGCGCAACGGGCCCGACTGAAGCCATAGGGGTATGGCATGCCGTCGGCTTGTACCAGGTCACCGCCGTTCGATCGAGGCCGAAGACGTGCGCACAGAATCGACGAACCTGTCAAACAATATATGCGGATAGCAATGAGGGCATGCGTGTTGGGTCTGGAAGAAGACGTCTTGTTGACAAGTTCGCATGGCAGGGCCCACAAAAGGTCATAACGGTTGTGGAGAATATTGATTATAATTCGAATATGGCTACAGTAATTCACAACGGACGAGTCGCGAGGCGCGATTGTCGCGTACGGTGTACAGGGGCGGTCTCCACGAGAAGGGGTTGCAAAAATGTGTGTATGTACGGGACTGTTGATGTTGCTGTAAGTACGAGGCTGATGCTATAATGCGACGACAACGATCCAAGTCCGCTCTCCGCCCTCGCGGGCCCGGAGGTTGATGTCATAAATGTAACGAGTGTCCGATGTTAAACAAGATGGCGCGTAGTGTGTAGATGTGTGCGGGGCCGCGGGATATGTGGTGAATGCAAGATTGCGAATGCGAAGGGTGGGGGGAGAAAATAACGAGGGTGGGTGCGCGTGGCGGGGGCTATAGCGATGTCGGCTCGGCCTGGTCCGGCTTGAAGCGGAGACGCGCGAGGAGCACGGACTCCCACTTGCCGTTGTTCCCGTAATTGGAGATGTTGCGCGCCCACTGGGGGTTCCCGATCGGCTCGTCGTAGCTCGGCCCGCCGAGGAAGGACGACGAGAGGTCGAACGAGAACGAGAACTCACCCCACGGCTGACCGGTGCGCGCCGCGGAGAACACGTTGAAGTCCACCTGCCCGTCTGGGTGCTCGTGGCTCACGAAGAGCGCATAGTCCTGCGCCTCTAGTGTCCCTATGACTGTGGCGTCGAGGTCAGCTATGACACAGCACGAAGTAAGAAAGACGCTTACCGAGGTAGATGTCCTCTTTTGATATGTGGTGCTCAGCCCCATACATGGCGAGGATGTGGTCGATGTTCGCCTTGAACCACTTCTTCGGCGTCGACAAGTCATCGATGTACCGGTAGTTGGTCGACTCCGTGAACAGGTGGGCGGTCTTGTGACCCGCGCGCAGCGGCGAGGAGTAGCGTCGTCTGAAACCAGATGTGTCAGAACCCGCATCACAAAGTCGAATAGTCCAAATACTTACGAGTACTTATCGCCCTTGCTGCGAGTCGAAGTCAGCCAGGACTGGATGATGTCCATCCCGCGCTGGGCGACGTTCCGCTTGTCCTGCCGCTGGACCCCCTGGTTCACGCGCCCGTAGCCGTACAGCGACGGGATGTCCTTCGCCCGGTCGTCCGACGACTTGGCGGGGTCGAACGAGTTGAAGAGCGTCACAAATTCGCCCCCTGACGCCTTGTTGTGATAGCCAACAGCGCCGATCGGAACTTGGGACGGCTGCCAGAGCGGCAAGGTAACTACACGGCGGTCAATATATGGCGCCAAGCCGTCATATGGGAAGAGGACTTACGAGATGGGTGGAACTCGTGCTGGAGGAGCATCCGGTACCGGCGCTCGTTCCGCGAAATCTCCGCCTGCTCGTCCGGTGGCGGCGGCGAGACGTGACGTGGGAACATGATGTGTTCCGAGTGCCCGTCATGTAAAGACGACGACGCGCGGCTGCTCGTATGGCTCCGGTCGATGTTGAAAGGATCGGGGGCGTCGTGCTCATCGTCCGTGACAGACTGCATAGTGGTCGACGTGGAGAACTCGCCGACCGCCGTACGGTAGGACGTGTCCGCAGAGGGAATAGTGTCTTCTTCGATGAAGGAAGCGGTAGTGTCCGCTATATATGGCGTGTTAGATGAGCCCTTCGGCTACGAGACGCAAGAAACTCACGAGGGAGGAGAGGGAGCGGAATCGGGTGCATATCTGGCGACTTGCGCGAGCGCATGTCCTCGAGCTCTATGCGACGGGCAGGGATGGGCGACTCCTTGATGTCCGATCCAAACCGGGCGCGCAGCGCCTGGACGTCGTGGTCGATCTTCATGAAGGGCGGGCGCACCGACGGATCGCGGTGCCAGCACGAGTGCAGGATCTCAGAAAGTTGCGTGGACCACAGGCGCTGCAGAGGCGGCTCCGGACGCATGTCCTCGCCTGTATGAATAGGCTTGAGCACTGGTGGTCGTAGAGATGGAGAGAAGAAAACTTACGGAGGACAAAGTGACGCACAGCGTCGTCGTCGGCCATCGCCCATGGCAGCGCGCCCTTGGTCAAGAGCTCAACACAAGTGATCGCGAACGCGTACACGTCGATCTGCTGGGTGAGGTCGCTCAGACCGGACATCAGTTCCGGGGCCTGCCAACGCAGCGTTCCGTCTGTCACGGATGGGTGAGAAAGGGCGAGGAAATGACCTAAATGGGAGAGTACTTACGAGGGAGGGGCATGCCGCTGATCCGGTACGCCTCAGACTTCATCTCGCTCTGACCGAAGTCGGAGATGATGCAGTGGCCCTTGTCGTCGACGAGCACGTTCGCGGCCTGTTGCACAGGTTAATGTTAATTGATATACATATTATCCAAGTCAGGAATAAGGAACGCACCTTGAGGTCTCCGTGCAAGATACCCCGCCCGTGAAGATACGCCATGCCCTTCGCGATCTGGTGGATCATCTTGAGGAGGTCCACACCGTCAAGCGAGGGCAGGCCCTTGAGGTACGTGACCAGGCTCCCGTTGCGGTAGTACGGGCTCACGAAGAACCACGGCGGGTCGCTCGATGCCGAAGACGCGCCGAGGAGCTCGAGCACGTTCGGGTGCTGCAGCGTCTTCCAGATCGACACCTGCATCGGGGAATATCGATTAGCATTCAATTCATTGCGAAAATTCCGGCGGTCTGGCAATAGAGTCCCACGAATGAATGTCTACGTCGATCAGCGGGGCGCGACATACAGTGTCGGCCCCCCGACACTCAGCATGTCAGATTGCCGACATATCCAAGGCCCGAAGACCGCGATGAATGTATACCGGCAACTCACGTCAGATCGCGACACAAGTGACGAAAATCCCCGATGCCGAGAACCCGATGCAAGATAGACATTAGACTGACCTCATGCACGAACAGCTGCCGCGGCGTCGTCTCCGCGAGCACCTTGATCGCGACGGTGCGCCCGCGCCACGTGCCCTTGTACACGTCCGAGAAGAAGCCCAGCCCGATCTTCTCCTCCCGGTCGACCTCGTACCGCGTGATCGTCCAGCTCGGCAGCGTCACCTCCCCGCTCCCGCTCAGTCGCCGCAGCGCGTCGATCCCCGTCTCCATGAACTCGCGGTCGAGGGTGTCGCGTGGGGGAAGGGAGGAGCCGGCGCGCGAACGATTGCTGTTCGAGGACGACGTCTGGCTCGAACCTGTGCTGACGACGGTTGCGGACCGCTTGAGGTTCGTCGTCTCACCTGGGGCCGTAGTGGTGACTTCGGCGGCGGCGGTCGTGACAATGACGACCTCCTGCTCTTCAGCTGCGGTGCGCTCACGCTCGCACTCGATCTCGAGCGCACGCTGGAGCGTCTTGATGGCTTCGGGCATCTCGTCGCGGCCGACCTGGAGGATGCGAATCATCTCGACATCGTTGTTAGTCTGCAGTGCCGCGCGCATGAGCTGGCGCAGGTCGTCCGCGTCGTACACCATGTCGCGCTCGTTCTGACGCGCGGTGACAGCCTGCAACGTCGCGAGCACGTGTTCCGTGCCCTCCGCAGGCGCGGGGTCGGTGCCGGTGAGCTGGAGCATGTTCATCGGCGAGGAGGACGTCGGCGAGTCGTGGTGCATCGAGTGAGTAATGGTGTCGAGCAGCGCGGCCGACTCGGCCCGGCGCTGCTCCTCCGCTCGCAGGACCTGCTTCAGGATACGGATCTGGATGGAGAGCTGAAAGGCGGTAATTGAGCATGCGAGTATGTGCGCGCTTGTAGGGAGCTTACGCTGAACATGCCGAGCGCGTCGCTGAGGCTGTTGTGACAGCCAACCAGTGCCCGCTGGATCTCATCGCGCTGGAGGTACCGCTTGATGAATGGCCGATGTGACTGCTTGACAAGGAACCGGTGAACCTCGCGGAAGGACCTGAAACAAGGTCAACAACACTGCGTATTGCGGAGACACGAGGACACGTACTCGATTAAACGAGTCACGGGCGCCTGGAGCTCCGCGCCGACCTCGTCGCCCGCCTCGGCGATGTCCTCGCGTACGGACATGAGAATGGTAGCGCATCGTTCAGTCAGACGCAAGCACGCTAAACGGTTGATCTACAGAGAATCAAATGAGTGGGGCATCACGGTGGCGATGACATGAACACGCACATCGACAAGTTGCAGGGAATCCCAGATGTTGAGTAGCGTCCGGGCTGCCTCCTCGAGACCAACGATGGGAGCGAAGCGCAGGATGTCCACGCTGACTTCGAGCAGCTCGTGCATGACCTCGCCGGTCGTGCCTAGCACGTTGGCAGCAGCTTCCGCTACACGCTGAGGAGACGGTGAGCAGATGTCTTATGATAAACGCGAATAGGACGTACCTCTCGAGTCCGAACCCAGCCCTCCGCTTGCTCAGTAGGGATCGTGCGCTGCTTCCGCTCCTCCCATGGCCTAGGGATGACCTCCCGCTTCGTCCACCAGCTGGTGCTCTCACCATTCGGAGGGGTAGGAGCCTCGCGGGATGAGCTTCTCCAGATGGCGGAGAAGTCGTGGAACGGGCTGGTGGAACGCCCGCGATGTACGACAGACGACGCGCGGCTGCGCGAGCGGAAGGTTGACGCTGGCGTGCTCGCCGGGATGGGGTTGGAGACGACGCGAGTAACATGAAGAGCGTTCACAGAGGGAATCGATGGGGGGCGGATGGTAGAGACCGACGAGCCGCGCTGGCGTACGGTTGACGTGGACTGAGACGCCGGGGTTGCGTACCTCGGACTGGGGGATCCGGAAGACTCCCCGGATGGCAGCGGCGAGGACTTGTGCGAGGGGGAGGCAGACGGGTTGAGTGGTGAAGGCACTTTGACTGCAGAGTGGGTGCTCGAGTCGGAGGAGGTGTGGGAGATGGGTGGAGGGGAGGGTAGAGGGGACGAGCCCGACTTGGGGGACGACTTCGGTGACGACTTCGAACGCGAGGACATGGTGGACAGACTTGGAAGCAAAAGCTGTTCGCGGGAGTCGAAATGAGAGAGCAGTGATGGGATGAAAACGTCGCATCGTACTCACGGCGGGTTATATAGACCTGAACGGAAAAGGAAAGTTGGGAGGAGGAGAGGACGGAGGGAAATGAGTGTTCCGCGGAAGCAGCGGGGTGAGATCCCGGACGTCGATCTACCGCGCGCTCTCCGATCGCTGTCGTCGTCCCCAACCCAGTCCAGCCTGTCCAGGGTATGCAAGATCTCCGCGTGCGGGGTATCCAGATGAGCGAGAAATGAACGAGAAAGAGGGGGAAGGGCAAGGAGCATCTCTCCCGGTGCAGCCATGTGCGGTCACTTCACACTTCTTCTTCCCACGCCACGACGGGGGGTATTCGCGCCAAGGGCAACCCCAATTAGGCAAGCAGTGCTGTTTATTCCTCAAAAGCTGTGCTGCGTATGTTCAAACCTTCACTGCGACCAGGCCTAACACCGCCCGAGCGGTTTCGCAGCTACAAGCTGTTGTTTCACCTGTCTTACTAGTCAAATCAACTCTATGGATTACATACTACTT
Source organism: Trametes versicolor FP-101664 SS1 (assembly GCF_000271585.1). NCBI lineage: Eukaryota > Fungi > Basidiomycota > Agaricomycetes > Polyporales > Polyporaceae > Trametes > Trametes versicolor. The sequence goes on from NW_007360328.1 coordinate 2,764,977, forward strand.
GCTACTAATCCGACCGATCGCGTACTCCTCTCCGGTGTCCTACCGCCCGGCGACTCAGTAGCTCTTCGCCCTCCCCGCACTCCTCGCAGAGCCTCCAATCCCTTCCATCGATGCTACGAAGGCGCTATTCCAAAATGATCCACCAATCCCGCCGGTAACGATCAGGATCGAGACCGCTGCAGATCTGTGCCGTATTGAGATCTGGCCCGCCCTCGAGCATGCAAACTTGCTGGCGGGGCGTCTGGTGCACACCGCACGCACGCGCCTGCTCGCTGTGACCCGCGCGCTACAAGGCGTTCTTTTTGACAGGTCGCGCGATTCCGCGCGTACTTTCTCCCGCGCGATCGAACGGCGGTGACCTTCTACAAGCCGACGGTATAGAAAACCCCTATTCACGCAGTCGGGCCCGCAACGTGAACCAATGGCAAGCGGATAATATCGCCGACCGGACGTTCGATGGACGCCTTCTATGGTAACACTGGAATGAGGGGCCACGTAGTCCTGCCTTTCACTTCTCTCCGGCGTTCTACGGAGAGCGCTGCTCTGACTCGTCTCAAACGCGTGAGTCACGAGGTCAGTCAGAGCTGTCGTTCAGTAGCCTCGTTTCCAACTACCCCGATATTCTGCGGCGAACCCGGTCAAAACGTCCACAAAGGACGGCAACGGTTTGGATAGTTACATTCCATATGACTGCGTGCATCCACCAACTCTCCTCAGTATGACCACAAATGTACGTTGAACTCTCGCAGCACGCAGTCATCTATATTCTGCCCTGTCAAAGGACTCACATCTCCACGCGGTACCCTTACAATGTAACCTAGAACACTCCCCTTTCAGCCTACAGAGCTGCTCGAGCGCACCATCCCGCCGGTGCGTGCGCCCCCGTCCCGACGCGGTGGCGGCACAGCCGATGCATCTCGATCAGCCGTCGGCCACCCACCGACTGGCTGGGCCCGATCACTATCCCATTCGTCAACCAGTTTTCTGGAGTCGAGTTTCTCAAGTTTTGATCGAGCCCGCCCCACATCCCGTCTGCGTCCGCCCACGCAGGCCAGGATGCTGCGACTCAGACCGGACTGTTGAAGCCCGGGTTTGAATGCCGGCGGCAGGTTTGGTGGGGGTCGATAGTATGCCGGCGGGACGATGCAGGCCACGCAGATCTACGACATCTCCTCTAGCCGATCATGGACGTCACTACTGGCGGACGGAGACGGAGGCTGGCACACAATCATGAGCCGCGGCGCGGGCAATTTGCGACGCGCCAGTTCGTACGCGCGACGTGTATTCAGTCGTCGGAGGACGGAGGGCGCGCTGCCACTCGGAGTCGTCGGCCTCCATCTCGCAATGCAAGAAGCGCAGACTAAGGCAGTAGGCTGGCAGTGGCCACCTCGCACCGCGGAGGACCGTCGGCCGACGGCGTGTGGCGCCTCCCCATAGCCTTCCGTCCGTTCTAATCAACGTCGGTGGTGGCACGCAGCCCAAAGCTCGAGGTGTCCTATTTGAGCGTTGTAAGCGGATTATATTGCGACTTTGGCAGCGAGTGCTGTACTATGTACCGAGCGAAGTGTGCTAGAGATGCGGTACGCTAACGCGTGAAGAGAGCGCATTGGGTTCCGCCCGACGATATATTCACCGGCATACGGAGCGGCGCACCGTGCTGCGCCCGCATGCCCGAAGCAGCCATGAAGAGCGGTGAACGCTTGCAGCCTGCTTCCATAGCGAGGAAGCAGCCTCTCTAGTGCGCTGTTGCCGAGCGCCATGCACATGCCTGTTCCTCAGTGCGTGGTGCTGCGAGATCGGCAGAGCCTCTGATCGAGAATCGGCGTCATTGCAAGCACCACACCTTGACTCCGAGCCGCCACAGCACGACTCGGAGGCTAGCAGGATATCTGAAGCGAGGGCGCGGTCAGCTTACACGAGCTCCAGTGCCATGGATGCAGCCTATTCCGCCGAACGTTAAACCACCAGAAGGAAGCAGCGACGTCCTGCGGAAGCTTGGTGTTCACAGCTTTATGCGGGTGGCCAGACGAAGATATCAGTCAAACTCAATGCTTAATCGGAGTCAACGTGGCAGGGCTAGGGCACCTCGGGCCCAGGGCTCGAGTGAGATCCGGCTCGTATCCTCCGCGATAGAGCTGCGGGCCGAAGTTGCCATTATCACGGTCCTCGTACTCGCATAGGCTCCGCAGGCCGAAGTGACTGTGTTCGGAGACGTCCTTGCACAGCAACTAGCAGCGTTCCATTCTGTCCGCACCCAGGTTCTCCCACCGGAACACGCTTGACCTGCATGTTCCACTTGTTCGCTGCATAACGGGAAGAAACAGCTATAAGGTGAGGAGTGCGAGGAATGCGAGGAGAGGCAGAAACCCCATACCGCAGCCGTTCTTCAGATATTTCCCACACGGGAGCACGTAGATCGTTGTATAACGCAGCTTTGCATACCGTAATGACTTCTGTAGTCCATATGCGCAGCGATCGCATACCAAGTTGCCCCAACTACGTTTGGGGGCAGATATCCGGACGTTACACTCTACAGCGCATGCCGCAGTGTGGCGTGTACGTCTGACCTATGGCCATGAGGAGCAGATGTCTTGGGTGCAATGACTCTCCCCAGTGACGCAGAGGAGAGACGTCCCCCGCATCCTGCCAGACTGCGAGGATTGAGATGGGTACGTACCAGATTGCCCAACTGCGAGGATGTGCGGTCGGCGAAGTTGGCCGGCGGCGGACTTGTCGGACGCACCGTACTTGCTGTGGAAGAGCACGCTCGCGTGCCGAGATCGTGTATTGGTTCTTGATGAGGACTAAAAGGCAAATCTTGGAGCAGTTGTATCATCAGTAAGTACTTGTCGACAACAAGCACAGTCACTGGCAGGACAGCAAGCCAGAGCAGCGCAAAGGACGCAGGCGCCTGCCCTGAAGCATCTCGGTCACATGATTGTGCCCACGCGATACCCACGCGATACCCACGCGATACCCACGCGACACGACGTCTCTGCGTCCCGCGCCAAATTGGCCCCCCTAAACTCTTTTCGTGCATCTTTTGGTCCGCGTCCATGAGGTCGTGCGTGACATGCTGCTTGGTCCTCACTGCGAACCAAGACGCACGGGTTAAACTCACTGGGCTGGACTCTATTTCTTTCTTGTCTTGCTAGCACGATTGGCAAAGTAGTGACGGAATGACCGCAACTCGGCGCAGACTCAGAGGCGACGATAGCAAAGTTGTTATATGCAGCGTCGACTACTACGATCTACAAAAAAAATCATGCAAGTGTCGCATTGTAACGGTGGGTGATATCCAGGACCATTGCTTATGTCTCAGTCTAGCAGCGACTTCCGTGGCGCCGGGCGACAGTCCGAGTCAACTGGAACACGCTGACGCGATGATTCGTCAGTGGCCAATGCGACTTGATAGGTATGTGCCATCGAAGGCTTTGCGGCCCATGCACCTTGCACTTTGAACACGCGTTTGACGCTTGGTAGCGATGTGGCAGACCAATGCGGTCCAAGCGGCAATTCGCACAGACTAGTCTCGGGCCAATTCCAACGAGAAAATGTGCCAAGGGAACCTAATCGACCCGTCCTCTCTCTTGCTCGTGTCTAGGTATAGCGACACCGCTCTACATAGATCCTGACGCCTTGACCTGCTCTCGACGCCGCCGCTACCTCTGTTTCTAACGCTTTGTCCCTCTCTGCCCTGGGGATATATAGTCGCTTGCTGGAGATGGGTTTCTGTATTCTGATAGCTACTGGCAACTCCTCTCCGCCACGCGCTCCCTTCTCGATTTCTTCGTCACTCTCAGCCAGCTACCAGCAACATGGACGCGCAACCTTACCGACCCCTCTCCGGGCAACACGGCGTCGAGCGCGTACCGTACGAACCGTTTTGTTGCGCGTCGGACAAGGCACGCATCCGCAAAGCCATCACCTTTACGATGCGCACCGAGAACGGGATATCTCCGCGCCCGCCGACGATAATTGACTCCATCTTTGGCGACCACAAGTATGTCCGCGAGGGCATGCTAAACCCTGGCATCGACGAGATCGCTCGTGTGGTGGGTGGAACCCCGCTGACAATTCAGCTGCTCATTAGGGTGAGTAGTCGCCGTATTCTCCTGGAATGTGGACTGTAGCTGAAATTGAACGGGCTGCAGTGGCCCGGGTTCCCTGAGCGCTACTTTGAGATCACTATGCCTACGGAGCCGCCTGAAGCGGATTCGCGCGCAGAGCTGCACTACCGCATCGGCGGCGCGTACACGCAGTACTTCAATGTGAGTACTCCTGGTACTTCTACGGAGGGAGACACGGTCTGACACTTGAATTTTGGGCTGCCAGGCAGCCACAGACGAGAATTGGCAGTCGACGGAACCGGACTGGGACATGGGGTCTCCGCGGACCGATGTAAGGATGCTCACGGTGGTCGCGCTGTGGCATTGTGGCGGGGATGTCTTCCAGGCGGATGTCGACTGCCACGAGGCGTTCCCAATGGCGCCCATGGTCTGGAACTGAGCGACTGCTAATTTGTAGCTGTTCAATGACGTGGTCTTACAGCGTGTCTCGGACGAAGTAGTCGGTCGGCGTAGATATGTATGATCAATGCATTCCAACCATCCCTAGATGGTTACTTATCCTCTTAATCGACAGCCGCCTTCGCCGTATACAAGTCCTACAGCTTAGCCGAGTGAGAAGCATAACGGACAATTCCGTGTACGGGGCTTGGTCCGCTGTATGCCGTTACCGCACGCGGGACGTGCGTGCAGAAGAGTGCGCACCAGTTGATGGCCTTGAACCGTCCTCTCGGTGGCCGTACTGGTCCGTCTGTGCTAGACATGCTCACGGAACGAACCGACCATGGCCAGTAGTATATGTCATACATCATATGGGACGATGCGTAAACGGTATGATAGATTTAGATCGTATGCGCGCATGCCAATGGCGACTGACAGGGGCAGGCCATCAGCTCATGCACGAAAGAGTATTAGCTGCGGCGAGTTCACATTTTCTCCCTCCGCTCTGTTTACGCTTTCTTTACAGCCGTCCGCAGACTCGGACATTGGGATCCGAGTCCTGTGCGGCGCCATCAGAGAGCTGCTGGGAGTCCTGGTGAGTGAGTGCACGCGACGATTCGCTGACCAACTCTGCCCATTTGAGACTGCGCCACCATCCGTCTTGTTGCCGCTGCGGCACATCCAGATGTGTCTGTACCTGTCTTCGTGGCCAGCTGTCTGAGCGACACCGCCCAAGCACCTCGCACAACCACGCCGGGCGGCGCGCCACGCGATCTGTCATGCCGCAACGACCAGGCTCTCGCCTCCTAGTCGACGGAGGATTCTCTTGGCATCGCATCCTCTATCCTTCTGGGTCCTCATGCTTTGGCCTGTCATAGTGCCGACTGCGCTACCCGCCTGTCCGCATTGCCTGCCGCATTGATAATGTCTGCTCTGGAGGCATATAACGGCTCGCAGACCGTGGAGTAGCGTCGTTCCAGCAACATCGTATTTCTGTACGCTGACTATACTCTCGCCGGCTCCCCAGCACGATCTCCTCAGAGCTTCTTACTTCCCCGCCATCTACCGCCAAAATTGCCAAACCGAATGGACATCAACAGACTGATCCACCCTGTTCCGCTGTATTGCGTCCCCAAGCGTGTACCGGGCGGTCCTGGCGACTACTATAAATTGGAACAGAACGGTCTCGCCCGAATGTGGAAAGGGCCATTCACATTCTATCTATCCGACCGTCATAACGTGAACGCGCCACCGCTGCGCCCGCCCAGCATGTACATACAAGGCAATATTCGGCACAATGCGCGACTTCCGCGAGATCGAAAAAACAATGCTACCCCACAAGGTCGACGACCTTATCCAGCGCAACAGCAATGGGAACCGGATCAAGCTAGTCATCAATGTACGTCGCCCCCGATATTTTGTGGGGTTAGGGAACAGTATAACTGAGCAATCTGGGTGCGGGGCCTACTAGTGGCCCGGTCACCCGTCTTCCACAGGACACTGGATCAATTTGACCAAGCGGGTTGATCACAAAGAGGAGTGGTTATCGCGTGCAGAGCTGCACCTCCGGGTCTGCCAAACGTACAGACAGTATTTCCTGGTGCGTACGCCCAGGAGTGTGCTTTCGTAGCAAAGACCGGGTCTGACGCGCCTTTGTGGGACATCCAGGACATTAGAACTAGTGGCGTGGAGTCGACGGAACCGGACTGGGCTGTGTCGTCGTCGCGCACGGACCTGAGGCGGCTTTACGTGACTGCGCTGTGGTTCTGTGGCGAGAATATCTTCCACGCTGACGTCGACTACGACGTGTTCTTTCCCGGACCCGCGTGATTGGTGCTCAAGTTGAGGAACCAGTACGAATTCAGCACTAGACGAAGTTATCTGTGAATCATGTACTAGTATTTCGCTCCTTTTATAATTCATGCTCATACGCCTTCAGGTAGCAAATCGTTCGGATAGCACATGCACGCCCGCCGACTGGAAGTGTTAACGACTTCGTCTGCCTGATAGTGCACATGAATACACACACAATGACTCTTTCCGTTTACGCATGCAAACGGTTTCCTCCGAATTCTGCACGACAGCCAGAATTAAGATAGTAGAAGCGCACCAGATTGTTCAATTCCTAAGGTATGCGGCCGGCGAAATGGTTGGCCGGCGACGCTGACTGGTCGGATGCGACGTGCTGCTTGCTGTCGAGCGCAAAAAAACACGCGCGCATGTGCCCAGTTTGTGCATTCGTTATTGATCAGGAGTATTAGTCAAATTTTGGAGCACTGTTTGTATCGGTAGACTAAGAGACGTCGACGACAAGCGCAGTGGCAGGAGGAGAGCAAGCCAGGAGGCGCCGGCGCTGTGTGCATTTCGGCCACATGACCAGTACCCACGCGATACCCACGCGACATCACCCGGCCGCGTCCGGCGCCGAGTTCGCTCTCTTCCTTCGAGTCCGCGTTCATCTTAACGTCCACGACGTCGCGCGAGAGAGGCTGCCACTTGTCCACCTCACCGTTCTCCTCGAACAATGACACAGGGTTTGGGTTTGCAAGGTTTGAATCTACGGTTTGACTCCGCTTTTCTTACGCTTGTCTATCTTGTCAGCACCATCGCATAGTGTCGAAATGACTGACACTCGGCGGCGACGATAGCATTGCTACATGCGTCATCGACTATTACGATTGCCAGAAAAACACTATGCAAGCACCACATTGTAGCGGTGAGTGATATATGAGTTCGCACCATCTATTTGTTGTCAACTATAGTCTATTCAGTCTAGCAGGGACTGCCGCGGCGCCGGGCAACAGTCCGAGTCAACTCGAACAAGCTGACGCGATGATTCGTCGGTGGCCAATGCGGCTCGTATCAGTATGTGCCGTCGACCGCTTTGTGGATAATGCGGACCATGCGCCTTGCGCTTTGACCACGCGTTTGACTGGTAGTGTTGTGGCGGACCAATGCGGTCAAAGCGGCAATTCGCAGAGACTCATCCCGGGCCAAATCCACCGAGCGTATGTTCAAAGAAAAATTGAATCCACTCGTTCTCTCTTTTGCTAGCGGCCACTTCTCGTCTCTCTAGGGTACCAGCATCTCTTTGCATTGATCCTGGCGCATCGACCTGCTCCCGACGCCGCCGCCACCTCTCTGTTTGGACCACCTACTGCTTTGTCCATCTCTACCCTCGGGGTATATAACCGCTTGTCAGACATGGGGTATCGTATTCTGATAGCTACTGGCAACTCCTCTGCGCCACGAAATCTAGTCGCCCTTCCCTCTCTCGTCGCTCTCAATCAACTACTAGCAACATGGACGCGCAATCTTATCAACCTCTCTCCGGGCAGCACGGCGTTGAACGTGTACCGTACGAGCCATTTCGTTCCGCGTCGGACAAGAGCCGCATCCGCGAGGCGATCTCCTTTACGATGCGCACTGAGAACGGCGTAAATCCGCGCCCGCCGACGATAGTAGACTCCATCTTTGGCGATCAGAAGTATGTCCGCGAGAGCATGCTACACCCCCGCATCGACGAGATCGCCCGTGTGGTGGGTGAAACACCTCTAAGGATTCAGCTGCTCATCAGGGTGAGTCGCCGCCGCCGTATCCCTCATGAGTTGTGGATCGTAGCTGAACTTGAGCTGGCTGCAGTGGCCCGGGTACCCGGAGCGTTACTACGATATCATCATGCCAACAGATCCGCTTAGACAAGATTCGCGCGCAGAGCTGCACTACCGCATCGGGGGTGCGTACGCGCAATTCTTCAACGTAAGTACTCCTGGTGCTTATACGGCGTGAGACGCGGTCTGACGCTTAATCTTTTGGGCTGCTAGGATGCCACGGACGAAAACTGGCAGTCGACGGAACCGGACTGGGACATGGGGTCTCCGCGGACCGATCTGAGGCTGCTCACGGTGGTCGCGCTGTGGCACTGCGGTGGTGATGTCTTCCAGGCGGATGTCGACTTCCATGAGGCGTTCCCGATGGCACCGATGGTCTGGAACTAAGCAGCCTAAAAAAATACAGTGTTCGATGATACGGTATTGCTGCGCGTCGAGGACGAAGCAATAGATGTGTATATGCATGATTAATGTATTTCAGCCATTTCGAGCCAATCATCGCCTTATTCGACAACCGCCTGAGCCGCATACAGGTCCTGTAGCTTAAGTGAGTCAGATGCACAAGAGACGTTGCCAAGAACGGGGCTCGGGCCACTGTATGCCGTTACAGCACGCGGAACGTGCGCGCAGAAGAGCGCGCACTAATGGCCCTGAACCGTCCTCTCCGAGTCTGCGGCGGTACTGAACTGTGCCGGCCGCGCGCAAGGAAAGAAGCCAACCAGTGGTATGCGTCATACACCAGACGGGACAACCCTGAGCTCTGTGCGTAAACAATTTTGACTGAAATACTCTGTGTATACACCAATGCCGAATGAAAGTCGAGCATGATCACGATATGAGATGGGACGTGCGCCGGCGGGCTTACTTCGCATCCGGGTCCTTGCGCGAATCTTGCGAGCCGAGGTCGCTCACAAGCGTATCGTTACTTCCAGAAGCAACCTCTACGAGGTTCGGGGGCTCGTCCGCGAAACCGATTTTGGTCCAATCTGGCCAGACCGTGGCGACTGCAAGGACGTCAGCGGGGATAAACGCAGGTCGTGTGACACATACGGCCATTCTCGACTTGGATGTGTGGCTTGCGCGCCCTGAGAGCGGACGGGATGTCTTCAGGGATGTGTCCTTTGAAATCCTAGAATGAGATACTCGTGAGTCTGAGCCGCTGGTAGGTGGAAAATCGGAACGTGGTAAGGGGATACGGACGTGAAATATCGCGTAGAGGTCCGTGTCGGACGCTATCGCGATTCTGGCATTCAAGAACGAGGTGTGCTTCGTACGCGTGCGCATTAGAAACGTACATGCACAGAGGCAAAAACAGAGGAGACTTACACTGAGCATGTATTCTAGCAAATACTCCACTGGGTCGGGCACCTGGGGGACGGAAGTTCAGTCCCGGCATATGATATCGCCTTGCTCGAGTGGAACATACCGGGGGGCCGTTCTTTGGAAGTCCATACTCCCTCTGCCAGTCTTTCAGATATTGTATGGGTGCGCTCAATGCGCGTTTCTTCGCCTTGAAGTAGTTGAAGAACACCGTGCTCCGTCGATGTGGAGGTTCCTGCACGAGCTCGCCGGTGCTGGCATCCTTGCGGACCACGCGCGGATAAAAGCTGTCACTTGAGTTATGGTTTGGGGGCTGGACCGTTGCTGTGCGGTCCGCGTTGAGCCACGGAAACTTGGAGAGGCGTTCTATAAGGTTGCGAATGAACCCGAACCCTTTCTTCCCGTCGCCGTCGTCGGCGGGGAGGTATACCTCATTGATCCAGTACATCGCCTTCGTCGTTCCGTGCACGAAGAAGAGGTCTTCCGGTCTAAGCACCGCGCCGTTCCCAACATCCAGCCAATGGTCGAGATTGTCCGCGATATATCGTACAATGCCGCTCTTGAAAGCACCGGAAAATCGGGAGACTACTACATCCGGATCCAGATAAATGCGAGTAGGTCGTTTCGAGTCGATGCGCGAAGGACCTGGGAGAGGAGCCTCAATCATCTTGTTGAGTCTAAGGACGCGTGAATACTGGGTGCACATCGCCAGCAAAGGGCTCAGTGGCCAGCTCACCTGGGCGTCCGACTTAGTCGAAACCGCTCAGCTTCGGTGGGCGGAGATTCCTTGGCTTCTTCCGGGGTCGCTGTGCTTGATTGGGGTTTCTTGGTCTTTTCGGGGACCTCTGCGAGAGATACAGGTTGCGACACAATGGGTGGTGGTGGTTGAAGGAGATTGAGAACAGCAGGCGCTCCGTTTATCCCCTCTAGACGTCCCCTCTGAGGACGTCCTGCGACAGTGTTCAGCAAAAGCCGCGGCATCATCTCCCCGCTCCTGAGATATATAACGGAGCCCAGCTCAACTTCGTGGCGCTCCGAACCAGAGGGGGCTATTTCTGGGTGTCCATGCCAGACAGGATAGCCATGGCCGGCACGGAACAAGTCATGCACGTACTGCTCTTTCAGAACGACGTCTGGACCTTTGAAGGCATGACGGTGGAGTCGATCGGGAATAACGGTCTGATCAGGGTAGCAGAGGAGAACGGAGCGGATGAGGAGCGACTCACCGCGAGGAGCCATTATATAGTACATACGGCCTGTCCTATTCTGGATAGATCGAAGGGTCGCGCCTCGCCGTGATGTGCAGACTGCATGTGGCCGTGTGCCGTCGCCGCAGACCGTCACCTTCCATAACAATCCGTATGGGTGGTTTCGAATTGGAAACAATGCTACGTATTGAGATCTGTGGCGTGGTACGGCGGTGTTATATATCAATAGCTATAACGCACCCAGGCCATTGTAACATTATAAGGAGAAGGTGCATGAAAGGGAGTGGATCTCCGCCGTGTTCGACAACAGTCAAATCCGGAAAGACAAATTGAACGGCGTGTTGTTGGCATGCCAGTCGGAACAGAGGGACGTGAAAGATTGATCCAGTGCGGGGAGCTCTGTCCGGTGAATGTCCAGACCGCAAGTTCGTGCTTAAATAGAAGTTGTGAGCCGCATGTAATACGCAGTGGGCAAGAGAAGAAGAGCAAAAGCTGGGACAGCCGCCGCGGAGATCGCGCTGAACGCGTGCGTTTCCATCACGTGATCGTATTGTGCCGGCGCGACCTCCGGTTTTGTCCTCTTCCGCTTCTTGCCTTACTACCATCTCCTCTGCACTATGTTGTTTCTGAGTCAAGAGACATCAATACTTCACGCGGCAATTGATCCCACCAACATTTTTCCGCTCGTTCCACCTATACAACTGCCCAATAATGCGCGAGTCTTCCTGTCGTCGCCCCGGAAGGCCACGTGTTAATCTGGTTTCCTGAGATATGTATTCAATTGGTCTTCAACAGTACGCTCATCTCAGTTCCCATCCACAGAAGCTGAGGAGCTATCCAGAGAGCCATCACGGAGCGATGATTAGCATTTTGTAGCGACGACGGCCAGGCGCCAGCGAGGCTCCGCGGGTCGCTTTCTCCACGCTGCCGGTCCCAAATTCACTTGACGAGGCCAAATAGTGCAGCCTAAATAAAACGCTACAAAATTGCGTAGAATGAAAGGGAAACCCAGGCAAGTCTAGAGACCTTTTCATTCGCAACGCCACCTTGATTGCTACCGCGTATTATCCGTATTCTCCACCCGTACGCGTTAAGTGCTCCCCGTGCATGTTATGAAGCCCTACGCTAACGTATTTCCATATCCCTTCCTCTTCTTATTTTTTCAAGGCAGTAGCATTTCTTCATGGCCCTGCGAGGCTCGAGCATTTTCCTCCAATCCGGGTTTATCTCAAGTTGCGCAGATTCCCCTTCCACTCTCGGCTACACCGCTGACTCGGAAAGATCTGGAAAACACGAAACGTCTACCCGTGATGTTGTTCCTTGTGGGAGGCGAATTTATGGCGACTTTTACTGGTGGTGCGTGCTCTCATAGCGGCAACGGGCGAGCGAGCGACTCGTCTTGGGGGCATATCGCTTTCTAGACCCAACTAAGAAGTATCTCCATCGGTGGCAGACATGGCCAACGCATACGGATGCTGCTTGCGAGTGTAAAACTCGCTCTCGCGTTGTACTCACTCTCGCAATATCCGCTGCCGCCGAATACTTCGCACTGATCGATCGATAGCGACTGCGACATTATTACTAGGCTACTCAAGATAGTCGTATTGTTCAATTTCTGCGGCGCCGCTACGGACCAATACTCGATCGTGCTTCAATCTCCGGGTCTCTTGCTAGGGGAACCTCGCGTGTGCGGGACCATGCGAAGGCCGATCTCGACCTGGCGTCCACTACCATCAGCAAGTGGGCGCTCTCCAATTTTTCCGGTGAGTCTCATGATGTTTTCTACTACTGGGCCCTGCGCTGATCTGCGAGTGGCGGATACCAGGGCATCCAGTGGGTATCAATCGATGCCGCTATGCGGCGTTGTAGCATACCGGACGCAGGTAGGCTATCAGCTCATACACGATAGACTTTTACTAGCCGCGGCGAGTTCACATCTCCCTCCGTTCTGTTTATGTTAAGTGTATGGCCGTCCGCAGATTCAGACACTGGAATTTTTGTGCGGCGTCATTAGACAGCTGCCGGGAGTCCTGGTGAACAAGTTCACGCGACGACTCGCTGGCCAACGCCACCCGATTCAAACTGCGCCACCCTCCGTCTTGTCGACACTGCGACACAACGAGACGCGTCTGTACCTGGCTTCGTGTCCTTCGTGTCTGGGCGACACGGCCCAAGCACCTCGCACCACCGCACCCGACTGCGCCACGCGATCTGTCATGCCGCACCGACTCCACTCGCCCCTGTCACAACGCAGTATCGCATCCGCTATCCCTCTGGGTCCTGGTGCTTTGGCCTGTCCTGGCGCCGACTGCGCTGCCCGCCTGTCTGCATTGACTACCGCATTGATTATGTCTGCTCTGCAGGCATTTAACGGCTCGCAGGCCGTATAGTAGCGTCGCTCCAACGACATCTTCTTTTTGCACCCTGGCTACACTCCCGCCAGCTCCGCAACACGGTCTTCTCAGATCCTCTCACTTTCCAGTCATCTACCGCCAAAATCGCCAAACGGAATGGACATCAACAGACTGATCCACCCTTCTCCGCTGCATTGCGTCCCCATGCGTGTACCGGGCGGCCCTGGCGAATACTATAAACTGGAACAGAACGGCCTGGCCCGGATGTGGCAAGGGCCATTCGAATTCCATATATGCGAGCCTCATAACAGGACTGGCGCGCTGCCACGGCTAACGCCTAGCATATACGACGCGCTATACGGCCGAAGGATCGACTTCATAGAGAAGGAGGTCGAAGACCCTATCCAACGCAACAGCAAGTGGAAGCGGATTGAGCTAGTTATCCAGGTATGTTGTCCCCGATATGTTGTGGGATTAGGCAACGGTATAACTGAACAATCTGGGTGCGGGGCCTACTAGTGGCCCGGGTACCCTTCCAGAAGACAATGGATCGGATTAACCAAGCGGTCTAATTTCAAAGAGGCATGGCTATCACGCGCAGAGCTGTACGTCCGTATCTGTGAAGCGTACCGCGCATTCTTCGAGGTGAGTGCGCCCAAGGGTATGTTTTCGTAGCGAGGACGCAATCTGACGCGCCTTGTGGAACATCCAGGACATGAGAACTAGTGGTGTGGAGTCGACAGAACCGGACTGGACCGTGTGGTTGTCGCGCACGGACCTGAAGCGGCTTTACGTGGTCGCGCTGTGGTTCTGCGGCGAGCATATCTTCTACGCTGATGTCGACTACGACGTGATGGTTCCCGCGCCCGCGTGATTGGTGCTCAAGTTGAGGAACCAGTACGACTTTAGTAGTGAATGAAGTTATCCGTAACCTTTGTAATAGTATCTTCCTTCGACGATCCATTCTCAAACACCTTCAGGTAGCAAACCTCTCAGATAGCACATGCAACGCCCGCCGTCTGGAAATGTTATCGACTTCGCCTGCCTGATAGTGTACCTGAACGTCCAAGCTCTGTGTGGGCCCGAGACCACTGGCTCGTAATTGATCCCAACATGTTCCAGATTTTTCCTGATGGACCGTGCGTGTGCAACGCGGCCTATTCACACACTGAATGCACCCCGCACCAACCCTTCCTGAGGCATGTCGAGTAGCAGTTGCAGCGTATCGCGACAATGTGCTATCCATGCAAGTGCCACTCTCTGCTAGCTACTGGCTGGGTCGACCCCGTTGGTGAGCGCGACGACACAAAGATGGTGGCAGGGCGCGAGTCCCAGGCGGTCGTGCGTCGCGAAGGGAAAGACAGCGCTCACAAAATTCAGCGACGTCAAGCCGAGATATTTCAATATACAAGCTTCTGATAGTACAATATGTATTCAGCCTTATTTACGCCGTCTGAGGTCTACGCCTCCTCAAGCAGCCACCGGATCCCCTGCAGGAGGTCCTCGTGTACCTTCACTCCCGCAGCCGGGTTGATCCCAGGGTCCGGATACCTGTACGCGCACCCGCCGTCAGCACGTCTCTCCCATAGTGACTTAATGGAGGTAAGAAAGAATGGTTACGCACTCGATGTGGCGAACCGCGACGCCCGCAGCGCGCAGAGCGCGTGCGTACTCCCGGGCATCATCGCGCGGCGGGTCGCTGGGCTCCATGCCTTGCACGAATGCACGAGGCACACCAGAGTACGAGGGGTACAGCACGTCCGCGTTCTCTCTCATTGATTGCAAGAATGGCTTCAGTCTGTACATATTGATTAACCGGCGTCGACGAGAGTAATGGTGGAGAAGTTGACGCTTACTCGTCGGGATGCACGTCCGAATGAATGACGAGGGGCTCGCGAATGATCTGCCCGGTGAGCTGCCGCCCAGGCCCAGTAAAGAAAGGGTCGTCCCGAGCAGCGTGCGCAACAACCGCTGCGAGGTTTGCCCCAGCTGAGTGTCCGCCCACGAGGAAGCCCTTGGTGAGATCCGCTTTAAGGAGGGGCGTGTTCTGGACTACCTGTGAATAAGAAATGAAGATAGTAAGGATAACGAAGGGACCTAAGATAGTAGGACAGGTTTACCCATTTGAGCGCGGCCATGCAATCGTTCAAGGCGGTCGGAAATTGGTACTCCGGGGCGAGACTGCGACGATGGTATGGATGGCTGTTGTGGCTCTGCAGGAATGGATCAGGCTCACCGGTATTTGACATTCACAGTGGACAGTTTGAGATCGACGCTCAGCTTGCGCAGGAAGAAGTCGTCGAGATCGATGTTGCCAGCACCTCGTCCTGATGCACCGAGGCGGATACTGTGAGCACTCCATGCGCGGCCGAAGCACTACAGTACCGTGCACTTACCTCCTCCGTGTACATGTAAGAGCACAGGGAACGTCTCGCTCTCATTATCCACGACGGGGATGACGGATCGGACGATGATCTCCCCGCCGTCTACCACTACCGTCTCGTCCCGAAACCTATATGTGGATGCTGCGAGGTTGAGTGAGCCAAAATATTCGCCATGTCCTGCTGCGTATGAGTCACTCACCTGGAGGGAGGAGCAGATCTTGATACTCTTCGAAGGGCGACTTCACGGACTGGTCGGACTGGGCAGTGCTGGTTGCCTCCATGAGTTGCTTGTCGTTCTGTAGAGCTTGTCCCAGCGGCCTATTCAGTCTATGGGTGCTTAAAGACGTGGGTCTTCGGGCGCAGAGCTAGAGACCGTCACCGTCTATCCAGTGAATATAAGGTGGGGAGGCGGAGCTCGGCAGCGGGTATGACTCGGAGAGATCTACTCGGAGAAGCACCCGACGTGGGAAGCTGATCACCGCGACATAGGGAGTCGAGAACACGGGCGCATGACTCACTTTTTCCGTATATGCCCAGTCCAATGATTCCGACCAACTTACATACCCGCGCCCCGCATATGCGACGTTGAGACCGGAGTTGTGGACATCCGGAAAGTATATATACGTTAAAAAGGAGCTATGAAGAATTAAAATGGCGTCAGCAACATGCGATACGTCGGTCATGCACGGTGCCATCTACAACTTCATGTTCTCTGAACATGTTTGCAGGCGGCGACATACCCGGATAGGCGCCAGATAGAGCGAAGCACTGCCATCTCCATCAGCAGATTCAAGTCGTGTGAGCCCTTCTGATATCCCAGGGCGGTAAGTCAGCGCTTTACATCCTAGGCGCGACGCCTGATAGGAACTCACTGACGGAAGGGATCCTTGGAACGGCCCTGCTGTTGCACGGGAACCTCCACACTCTTCCGATGTCGCGAGGAGAGTTCTATCGGCCGCGCTCCATACGATGGCAATTCTATCAGATGCGGCGGATGCGATATGCTTTCCATAGGGCGAGAAACATTCGGCGGCAAGCAGCTCTCCTCATCTGGCGCAAGGCACGGTGCGGGCATTTTCAAGATCTTACCGCTTGGAGCAAACGCGAAGTTCTCAGAGACCATTTGCGGCACTTGAACGCCCTCAAAGAGCAACGCGCACGTCGCAGGAAGGCAAGACAAGCATGCTGGGGGGTGTCGCCAAGGAGTGCAAATCACAGAGGGTCGTGCGCCGCGAGCAGGCAACGAGCTATTGCAGCATCGAGCGACGTGAGGCAGATCCCTTAGAGTCCAGCAACTTTTGAGTGGGGAGTGCAATAGTACAATATATGTTACCTTCATCACGCCGTTCAAGGCCTACGCCTCCTTCTCAAGCAACCAGCGAATTCCCTGCACGAGATCCGCGCGCACCTTCACCGCCGCGCTAATCGCAGGGTAGCCGTAGTGGAACCCGTGCGTTACGCCCGGATACCTGCGCGCCCACTCACCGTGAGTCATTCTCTCACAGTGATGTGACGAAGGATAAGAGGATGAATACGCACTCGATATGGCGGACCGTGACGCCCGCGGCGCGCAGAGCTCGCGCGTACTCCCGGGCGTCATCGCGCAGAGGGTCGAGCTCCATGCCCTGCACGAAGGCGCGTGGCAAATTGGCGTGGGAGGGATACAGCAGCGGGGAAAAGCGCGGGTCCGCTGGGGGCGGGTTGTACCAGCCTGCAGAAGGAAGTGTTAGTCGATTGCGTACAATGTAGGACATTGCAGAAGGTTGTGAAACGCACTGATATTGCGGTCAATGGAGGCGCGCGGGATCGGAGGCAAGTCCGCATTCTCATTCATGGATAGTAAGAATGGCTTCAGCCTGAACATACTGGTCAACATCTGTCGACGAGAGAATTGGGAGGGAAACCGGTGTGAGAATGGTTCTTACTCGTCGGGGTACACCTCAGGATGAATGACGAGGGGTTCGCGGATGACTTGCCCGGTGATCTGTTGCCCGGGCCCAGAGAAGAACGGATCGTCCCTGGCCTCGTGCACAACCACCGCGGCGAGGCTCGCGCCGGCCGAGTGTCCGCCAACAAGGAAGCCCTTGTTGAGATCGGCTTTGAGAAGGGGTTCGTTTGGAACGACCTGCAGATGCGAGGTAAGAATAAGGACGATGAACATTAAGACAGTAAACCGGACGTACCCATTTAAGCGCCGCGAGGCAGTCGTTGATCGCAGTCGGGAATTTGTGTTCCGGGGCCAGACTGCGACAGGGGGATGCATATTTGTTATATAACGCTTGGAGCATACAGTACTGTGTCAAGCTCACCGATACTCGACGTTCACAGTGGCAAGTTTGAGATCGACACTCAGCTTGCGCAGGAAGTAGTCGTCGAGCTCTATGCTACCGACGCATCTTCCTGATGAACCAAGGCGTGTACAGTAAGCATCCTATCCAGCAAAGAACAACAGAGCTCTGTGCTCACCTCCTCCGTGTATGTGTACGAGCACAGGGAAGGTCTCGCCCTCGTCCTCCACGACGGGGACGACGGTTCGGACGATAATCTCCCCGCCCTCCACCGCTACCGTCTCGTCCCGCAAAGAGTACACATATGCTGTCGAGAAACATCAGGAGCATATTCTAGCATTGCCTCCAGCGTAAAAGAGACTCACACGGGGGAAGGAGCGGCTCCTGGTATGCTTTGAACGGCGCGGTCACGCACTGGTCAAACTGGGCGCGCAATTCGGCGATAGTCGGTAGATGCGGCGCTCCTGCAATTCCAGCAGCCGGCACCGGAGGCATAAGAGCAGCGAGTTCGGGGTCGAAGGCTGGCATCGTGAATAGAAGTGTGTGTTGCCTCCACGGGTGGCGAGTCCGTATTTATCTATCATGCGTTATGCTCAGCTCGGTAGCGGGTATGACTCGGAGAGATCTGCGAGTAGTTGACGTGGGAAGCTGATCCCCAGGTCGAGAACATGGATATGATTAAGGGCATGGCTCGCTTTGTCCATACACGTCCAATGCATACAACACACGATGTATTGCAGACCAAACTGTGTCACTATTCTGCGTCAGTTCGATGGCATGTGCGAATATGTAGCAAAGTTCGACTCACGGAATCATACTCGCGGTGCTGCGACGTTTGTCAGGATGTTCAGAAGCTGACATCGGACTTGCGTAACACTTATGGCTTTGACCCGCGTTGATCGCGTCTCCCTGGCAGTTGATATCTCGACTGGCCCAGAATAGCTGGGCTGATGAGTCGACGACATGTACAAAGATCTGAAGGCGTACGTACCTGACGCGCCGGCGCAGTACATGGGGCCAAAGATAGCCAAATAATGTCCGAACCGGCGACTCGATACCCCCGTCCCGCACATGCGAGGACGAGTCAGCCAGGGCGTGTGGACATCCCAAAGTTCTATATTCGTTCATGATAAGCTACAAACAAGTCAAATGGAGTCAGCAGCACGAGCAACGGAATGGCATCACGGCGCCGTCTACAACTTCTCTCAATTACCGGACGGTGGCAAAACGGAGCGAACCGCTCCCATACCCTTCGCCGACAAATAAGGGGTGTGAACCCTGCTGATATCAAAAAAAGCCTCGGGTCAGCGACACTCGTACTATACACGGGGTTGTATAGGAACTCACAAGCTAGAAACTAGCTGTCATGGTTCTGCACGCATGACGTCCACACCAGAGGCGGTGTGCGCTCCTGTTCTGTCAATGTCGCGCGTAGCATCCCATCGGCCGCGCTCCACACGCGCGTGGTTCTGTCGGATACGGAAGACGCCATGTGCTTTCCATCGGGCGAGAAACACCTGGCGGTGATTACGCCTTCGTGCCCGCTACACACGTAGAACTCGGGCGTTCCACCGCGCGACTGGCAGAACAGCATCGGAGAATCGCGGAGGGTGGTAAGAGTTGTTGAACTTCTGTGTCTACGGCTGTGCCGGACCGGGAGTGGCAGTGATAGTGGCTGTGCGTCTACCATACGCCAGCATGGACTTTCCTACTTACCATATACGTACATTCTTTTGTTCTGTACTTACTTGGCATCCTGCCATCCCTCCACATGATTCTGGTACGTTCTACGATGTTCCGGACTATTCTAGACAGCGTCCGGATTACTCGCATTACTCAGCCATGGACTATCTGACCTTATGTCGATTATGCTCCCTTACTCAGCGTTACTCATCGCTCAGTCAGCGTCCTCTGGACGTCACATGCTCTCTTCTTATACGCTTACTCATCG
>NW_007360328.1:2790049-2794191 GCF_000271585.1 Trametes versicolor FP-101664 SS1
CATTACTCAGCCATGGACTATCTGACCTTATGTCGATTATGCTCCCTTACTCAGCGTTACTCATCGCTCAGTCAGCGTCCTCTGGACGTCACATGCTCTCTTCTTATACGCTTACTCATCGTCTCCCCAGTAGTATATAAGGAGGACTCTGCAGGCCTCTGCTCTTCAGTCGTTCTCTCACAGACTGAAGAGTAAGTCCCACACTACCTATGCTTCCTTACATGTTTACTTACTAGTACTTGTAGCCTCTCTTTGTGCGGCTTACAGGTACAGTACTATGCAATCATAGTCGTTCTCTCACAGACTGAAGACCTCTCTTTGTGCGGCTTACAGCCTTCCAGGTTCAGAGTTCATCAAGAGTGCGCTCAGGCGACTCTTTGCTCCCCCGTCCACGCAGGAATGCGACGCTGACGTCGACGACTCCGTGTCCGTTGCGGGGCTGCGCGCACAGAGCACCCATTGCAATATCCCAGTAAGGGCCCCGGGTGTCGGCCAACAGGTACCAGATTCACAGATACTCGACTGAATACGAGGAGCCGACGGCGGTAAAGTTAGCGTCGCAAACGACCACGTACTACTGTTGCCAGGTGTGAGTGTCCCAGAGGCGTGCAGGTTTGTCGTCAGATTCAGATACGAGTTGATTGCCCTTGGGCGGCCACGCCAGTGTGCAAACTGGCGCCGTGTTCTCTGGCAACGTTACGACGTGTGTTGCCGTGAGAACATGCCGTATGTTGACGTTGCAGTCGCCACCGCCGGATGCGAGGTACTTGGCGTCAGGAGAAAATGCGAGCGCGAAGATGACGGGCGACGAAGGGGCGCCGACGCTACAATAGGTATGGCTGGGAGCGTACCGTCGGATGACAACAGATCGAGCGCATATGTCCCAGAGAACGATTTCTCCGGAGGTCGAGCCACTCGCGATACACTTGTTGTGGGAGAAGGCAAGACTGGTCACTACCACCTCCAAACTCCGTCAGTGATGATTCTACCGGATCCCTAGTAGCTTTGACGACGGACTTGCGTGTGGTGTTGTTGGTCTGCGCAACGCAGTGGATAGCCACGCTCCAAGAGCTCTTAATTCTGCTACTTCGGGGTTCGGACGAAGAGGAGACTACTGTGGTGATCAGACCATAGCGGGGCGTCACATGTCACAGGGGGGTCCCCGCCCCGCTATTTTCTGGCCGGTCACTGGTCACTCGGGGTTTTGGAGCCCTAAGCGCCCAAATTTGGCTCCGAAACCGGCGCCAAATTGCCATATATGGTAATTTTGGGCGCCTCCCCGCACGCCCGCTACGTATCAAACCGGTCACACGTCACAACCGGGCCCGCTATGGTCTGATCCGGACAGTACGGATGTACGGCGGATCAGTTGAGAACGACTGGTCAAAATTTGTGCAAACTGTACCTATGACATCCTCGGAGGACGGTTTCTCTGTTGACGATGGAGTTTCCGGACCGAGGAGAGCAGACGGGGGAGTCGCAACCGCCAAAAGCTGAGAGGACTTCACGACGGCCGTGCAGCGAGTGTAACACTGGCGGATACGAGCTTGAAGCGCATGGTATGACGGCGTTACGCAGAACACATGTACCGGAGGAGTTGTGAGCCCTCACGGAAGGCATTATATATTCACAGAATACTTGATGATTGCATTCTTGAACACAGCGGCGAGCGCCGACTGTGACGAACTGGATACCCTCACAATGGATGAACCTGAACAGATAGTTATATACTCACCGTATAGTTCTGAGAACGTGTTTATCGCTCTTATAATCTGCCGCCATACTGACTTTTGAGAGTGTCGTGGAAACGAAGTATTGTGGTTGGCGTCATGCTGAATCCAACAGTGCAGATGGTTACTACGATCAGGAGCATGCTAATCATGATAGACTCAGCCAAATATACGTACAGTCGTGATGAATCATCATTCAGCTTCAAGCGGACACAGTTTGAATGAAGGAGACCTGTCGGCGACTCGAAGGCAGACGGTTGCCAGACCACGCAAATCTAGAGTAAGCAGGCGAACGCGCGAGCTTGTGATGATCACCGGGGCCAAGATTTTGAATCATAACCACCTCTACCTGAAGTAGACAGACAGAATGCTGCAGGTTCAGATCTATGTTGCTGATGTTCAGGACCGAGGGTGGAGGTAGAGAGACAAGACGCGTCATCGGACGAGGCGCCGAAGCCTACCGCGTAGGCGCTGACGCCACAATGCCGCGGAAGGCTGCGGCCGATTCCGATGGGGCTCTCCCGGTACTTTTGGACTCTTCCCCGGCGCAGGCAGTTTTTACGTCCCCACTCACGTTTATACCTCTAGTCACTGAAAAATAGAAGTGTCATGATTATGAGGTCTCGAAGACAATGTTACATCGACGTCGAGCTCGTCAGAGACCCGCCCTATACGAGCCCCGCCAACGGTACATGGTATGGTAGCCATCTCTCCCCATGGCGCGACAGAATGCCGATTGTGGCCTGCCAGTACTGGTCCTGCGCATAGAGTTCGTCGTGATCTTCCTCCAAAAAGTGCGACCAGTAGAGTTGAGAGCTCCTTCTAGTCGTCATCTTCAGGCTCAACATTATCACCGATATCAGGGGCGAGCGAGCATGGTATTACGTTGTCCTCCTGCGGCGCGGGCCTCAGAGAGCCAGCCTCTGTGAGGTACCAGAAACGATTGACCTCGTTCTCGTCCACAGAAAAGAGACGATCTTGCTTGGGTATGTCGACCAAGCCACCTGCGCCGCTATCCTCTTCGTCGTCTTGGTCGTTCTTGTCTCCGCCGCCCAGGAAGTACAGATCTTTCACAGCAGATGTATGGCACCTCTTCACAGAGAGGATCTCCCCCGTATCCACGTCCCAGATGCGTACCGTCCCATCGTCCGCGCCGGACGCGAGCCGGTCCGACCAGACCGCGGACCACTGAAGCGCGCGCACGGGTTTCGTGTGCCCCCACAATGGCTGCTCGACAGGCCTCTCCGCGGCACAGATATCCCACACCACGATGAGCCCATCCGCACCTGCAGACACCAGTTTGTCGTTGCGGTTATTGAACGCGAGGGCCAGAACTGGGCCGGTATGCGCAGTCCAGCTATGGATGTTTTCCATGTCGACCCGGTACATGATCTTCCCGTTGGGATATCCGGTGGCGTCCATGTCTTCCTCGCAATAGCACGGCTCAGCAGAGCACGTCGGCTCCTGGATAGTCGTCTCCGTTGGTGTAACTGGCATTCAGCAGAGGGTCAGGACCGCATACGAAGCGCCGTCATGGGAGGGAGGCGTACTCGCGTCATATGAGGTGGCGGCGCGCGGCGTGGAAGGGGACCCTTCCGTATCAAGGCATGGTTCAGATTCTTGAGATATCAGGATGCGAGGGCGTTGAGGGGGCATGGCGCAAAGGCAACGGAGAGGATTCTCAAGAGCGGCGGTGGTGGCGTAGAGGGAGGGCTTCAACCGACAAGTAGGTTCCGTAGGCCCATCTTATGGTATCTGAAAGGAGCGCGCAGAGCTGTTGAATACCAGGACGGCGGAGACCACGGTGGCTTTTACAAACAAATAGATCAGGAAACCCGAACACGCACCAGGTAGAGCGTGCCCCGGTTAGGCTAACCTTCCTGACTCAACGCCTGTCGTGGAAACGACGAGACCCCTATATTTTTTCCGCGTTTTCCTTATTTTCTACGGCCATTTGTACGACACTTAGACTTAGAACCAGTAGTTAGAAGCATGTGACCAGTCACCTGACCCCCACCTGCAGACCGGCACTAATGTGCGCACAGACCACCGTTACGTTTGTACATGTTTGGCTCCCCTGACTCAGTATATAAACCCCACCTGTAGCGACCCTAGCCCTCATCTTGACCTCTTGGTCCTTGGGCTAGGTAAGCCGTCCTTTGTATTCTCTTAGTCAGCATAATATTAACTTGGTCCTTGGGCTAGATTTGACTTGAAAGTCTACGCTCGGCGTTAGCAAGCCTTCGCGCTCGCCGCCCTTGGGTTAGATCGTATTAGTTTCTTTGTTGTAGGCGTTGCCTGGTCGCGTCGAGTCTAGCTCCGCGACATTAGGTAAAGATCCCCCACCGTGCCGGAGATCTGCCGACCAGATCTTCCCTCACGTGTAAGTCCATTCCGTTCGTGATCACCCCC
>NW_007360328.1:2800061-2804769 GCF_000271585.1 Trametes versicolor FP-101664 SS1
TGTCGTGGAAACGACGAGACCCCTATATTTTTCCGCGTTTTCCTTATTTTCTACGGCCATTTGTACGACACTTAGACTTAGAACCAGTAGTTAGAAGCATGTGACCAGTCACCTGACCCCCACCTGCAGACCGGCACTAATGTGCGCACAGACCACCGTTACGTTTGTACATGTTTGGCTCCCCTGACTCAGTATATAAACCCCACCTGTAGCGACCCTAGCCCTCATCTTGACCTCTTGGTCCTTGGGCTAGGTAAGCCGTCCTTTGTATTCTCTTAGTCAGCATAATATTAACTTGGTCCTTGGGCTAGATTTGACTTGAAAGTCTACGCTCGGCGTTAGCAAGCCTTCGCGCTCGCCGCCCTTGGGTTAGATCGTATTAGTTTCTTTGTTGTAGGCGTTGCCTGGTCGCGTCGAGTCTAGCTCCGCGACAACGCCCATGTGTATCAGGCAAAAGTCGCAAAGGCATATCTGCTTTTCAAAACGAGGTGATGGAAACAGCCGCATGATTTGCCTTCTCACCTGGAACGGAAACAATCCCTGGAAGAATACGCAGGACGCGCGTCGCCCAAAGCCGGCCATGTATACTGGCATCGTCTGTGGTGCAGGGTATTCAGCTATTACTCGACAAGCATCATGAGGCTCTCAGAACAGAAATGGGAGTAGGAGGACAGCGTACCGCGTATCATTGCCAGAGAATACACTATCGCGCCCACCTCTGCCACATGAATCCCTCGCATGACTGCAGATGGAAGTCGGTGAGACCTATGCACGGGGTGAGGCGATCGATTTGACCTTACAGAATACACTTACGCATGTAGAGTAGTCATCCGCCGCTGTAGCAGAATACATACGGTGTAGAAGAGAAGCACGAAGTCGAAGACGAAGGTGAGGGCAATTCGACGCCGACGCCACACGGTCACATAGTGAGTTTCCACGTGGCACGCGTCCACTTCGGCGCCTCGGCTCCGGGCTCAACTTGTTGTTCTCCCATACTCGTCTTCCTCCATCATCCACTCAAACCGGTCGCATTTTCCAACGCGCGTTCTGAGAATGCCTGTCAGTCAATACTGCCTCAGAACCTGTTTTTACAAATCCATCTAGCTTCGACTACACTGTCAGTCTGTCGCTGTAATGTACTCCACCAGGGGTTATATGCAACTATCCTTCTCCAATCACCAACACGATACACGGGGACAAAACTGATCCCGCAGAACCCAAAATATCCACCCAGTTGACCCAAGCCCTCTAGTACCCCATCGTGCGAATTGTAATTGCGCAAAGCCCGTGAGACATTTCTTACGTCGCACCGGAGATTCTTGGTAGCTCGAAGACGAGGCTCGCTGACATATGCACACAGCGTTTCAATCGCAATTAGGCCTCAAATATCCCCACACTTCCACGGCCGTGCACGATCGGAGCAGGAAACCGCTTTTCGCTTCTGAATGAAGAGATACAGCATGCGATTTGAGAGTTTGCGGTCCTCTCAAGAGGTACATGATGCCAGTTCCCTCAAATCCTCGCATATCGACAATACAGAGTGCACGATTGGTGCCCTACCCTGCCCATTTTTGACGAAACTGAATTGAAACGGACGGTCCTTTTTTCCGTTGGCTCGCGCACGCACCACCGGCGAGAGACGCATAAATACGTTTCTAGGAGGTAGAACAACACACTAGGAGATACCTCACGGCCACGCTGGTTGATTCAGACAGATATCATCCTGGATTTGCATGTGTTGACTTCAAGTCAACTCCTTGCTTGTTGATCTAACATTGAACGTACAGGATAGGTATCACACCGCACGACCCACTGCGGGGCGACCGCCGGAATGCGCGTTCTGGAGTCCCATCTATATACAAGTCCCAGACTTCACTCGTACCGCACAGCCTCTACTCCATCGAGATCACCGGCCGTACGTGCACCGTGCCATCCTTTGCGGCGGAGACTAGGACGTCGTCCTTAGTGAATGCCACAAGCGTCACTTCGGCGTCCCCGTGTGCAGAGCAGATTATCGTGATTATATGGCTTGCTAGTACGTCGTTTGTCTTCCAGGCTATGACAGTACCGTCGGAGAATCCGGAGGCGACATAGTTTCCGCTCGGCGAGAAACACAGGCTGTTGATGGCTGTCAACATACTCTACTAGACACTGCGTAATCGACGGGGAGACCGTGGGACGTATGTACACCGTACCACCTTCCGCCGAAGACACCAAGACATCGTCCCAAACAAACGCCACCATCGTCGCTGCACCATTGCCAGTGTGCTCTCGGAACACTCTTGGGGGTGCCGTCAGGTCATGCGTCTCCCAGAGACGGACTATGCCGTCGGACGATGTAGCCGCAATGAACTCACCCCCAGGCGAGAAACGCAAGCTCTTGACCGATGCCGAGGTACTGTGGCCTGCAAGCCGGTACTGAATGAGGGTTGTGCTTGTCGAGTCGGGGGCGTGCCCCCACATAAATATTTCCCCGTTGTCCGACGCAGTGAGTAGACGTGTGCCATCGAGCAGCCACGCGTTGACGTGTTTCCCGTTGTAAGTAGACGCAAGGTGCATGTTGCCGGGTGAGAACAAGAGTGCGTTTATGGTTTATTTGCCTGCCTTGTAAGTTGTGCAGTTGACCGAATTGATCGTCTTCTGAGCTGTGTTAAACCCGTCTGCGTGCCCGTATGCAGCCCATCTGGCGTCGTGAAATAACGCAGAGACCTTGAATATACTTGGGTAGGATTGTAAGTTGCAAGAGGGTTTCGGTGCAGCAGTGGTGCCGCTCGGCTGCGAGGGCTCTGTCATTGGGCGACCCACGTGATGGGTTGGAGGCTTCTTGAGAACTGATAGAGTTTAGGTAGTAACTACCACAGCATGTGTCTCCGATCCTATGTAGCCAAACAGTTTAGTAGTACAAGTTCCTCCTTCATCACATTTGTGGGTTGTATATGCACCGTCCCGTCCTTCGCACCGGACACCAAAACGTCCCCTGACCGACTGAACATCGCTAGTGTTGCTTCATGGTTGTGCTGCTTTGCGATATAGCAGGTCTTATCGCAGTCGGATGTCTGCCAGACGCGGACGAGGCCGTCGGACGACGCAGATGTCACGAACCGACTATCCGGCGAGAAGCATAGTCCATTGACCGCCCCGGAGTCATAGTTGTCTGCGAGCGGTTGAAGACCGGGAATATATGACACAGTGGCCTCGAATTCGAGTGGCCATTGGTGGAGAAATATCTCCCCATTGTCCAATACGATGAGCAGCCACCGGCCGTTGGGCGAGAGCGACACACGTCGCACGGGGATCGAGGGTAGGCCTTCCATGGTATATATCTTGATTGTCAAAACCTCCAATTTCCTACGGACGTCCCAAACGCGTGCAAGTCCATCGTTGCAACAGGCCGCGAGGTACCTACTCTTGGCGTCGAAGTCGACACTCCATATCGTTGACCATGGCCATCCGGTTCGGTTGTGCAGACGGTAGTAAATCCGGCAGCGCTCGGTGTCCCAGAGGTAGCAGAAGTCTCCTCCTGCAACAAACATGAGCAGGGTGTTATCTGGAGAGAAGCGGGCGTAGGGGCGGGCTGGGGGGAAAGAGGTGCTCGATTCAGGGTTGGTAGGCAAAGCAGCGGTGACGTCCCAGGTCCATATAGACGTATTTTGAGTGTACATCGTGATTCGCGTGTCGGAGGCCCAGGCCATCACGTGAATAGCATCGCTGTCGAGGCGGAGAGTCAACTCTGGTTTCAGAGGTTCCAATAGGAGGAGGTCATCGCATTTCGAGGTGGACCGGACCTTGATGAGCCCGTTCCCAAGCGCGAACGCGAGATAGTCACCCTTGGGAGAAAAAGCAAGTGCAAGGATGGCGGAATTCTCAACCGCTTGTCGAGTTTTTCTGCTCGGTTGAGCCGCATTATGGAGGACAATCGTCCCATCCTGTGAAGCACTGGCTACCCAACTTGAGTCCGGTGACATGGCTGATGAACTCTGAACCTGGAAGGCTGTAAGCCGCACAAAGAGAGGTCTTCAGTCTGTGAGAGAACGACTATGATTGCATAGTACTGTACCTGTAAGCCGCACAAAGAGAGGCTACAAGTACTAGTAAGTAAACATGTAAGGAAGCATAGGTAGTGTGGGACTTACTCTTCAGTCTGTGAGAGAACGACTGAAGAGCAGAGGCCTGCAGAGTCCTCCTTATATACTACTGGGGAGGACGATGAGTAAGCGTATAAGAAGAGAGCATGTGACGTCCAGAGGACGCTGACTGAGCGATGAGTAACGCTGAGTAAGGGAGCATAATCGACATAAGGTCAGATAGTCCATGGCTGAGTAATGCGAGTAATCCGGACGCTGTCTAGAATAGTCCGGAACATCGTAGAACGTACCAGAATCATGTGGAGGGATGGCAGGATGCCAAGTAAGTACAGAACAAAAGAATGTACGTATATGGTAAGTAGGAAAGTCCATGCTGGCGTATGGTAGACGCACAGCCACTATCACTGCCACTCCCGGTCCGGCACAGCCGTAGACACAGAAGTTCAACACTCCCACTCGTTCAAGATGTGGAGGACACCAAGCCAATGCTGCGACGGAAACGGTCCAATATGGAGAAGGGCACGTTTTTTGTCAGCGCGTCAGCAAGTTGCTCCCCAGAAGCAACATAGAACACCTCAACGCTCCCACTTTCGACCTGCTCTCGAACATATGGTAGCGGATGT
>NW_007360328.1:2809732-2857500 GCF_000271585.1 Trametes versicolor FP-101664 SS1
TTACTCTTCAGTCTGTGAGAGAACGACTGAAGAGCAGAGGCCTGCAGAGTCCTCCTTATATACTACTGGGGAGGACGATGAGTAAGCGTATAAGAAGAGAGCATGTGACGTCCAGAGGACGCTGACTGAGCGATGAGTAACGCTGAGTAAGGGAGCATAATCGACATAAGGTCAGATAGTCCATGGCTGAGTAATGCGAGTAATCCGGACGCTGTCTAGAATAGTCCGGAACATCGTAGAACGTACCAGAATCATGTGGAGGGATGGCAGGATGCCAAGTAAGTACAGAACAAAAGAATGTACGTATATGGTAAGTAGGAAAGTCCATGCTGGCGTATGGTAGACGCACAGCCACTATCACTGCCACTCCCGGTCCGGCACAGCCGTAGACACAGAAGTTCAACAATGGCAAGGGCCGTGATTGAGCTGGTGTAGGTGCGGTGCCGATTCACAGGTTCACCGCCGTGCGCCCGGTCTCCCATATTCGAATTTGCGATTCGCGGGATGTCCGAAAGCGGTTGAGCAGGAAAGAAAGGGTTCATCGCAGGGGTGTGCATATCAGTGGAAGCTGTGAAGCATTACACGTGTCAGTGCCGTACGAAATTCATCATTTGCAATCTCACCGTGTGGCCCCTGAGGGTTTTTAAGTTTCAATGGGGCCTTGCGTTCCGCCAGAGTTACTTCGCGATCGTTGTGTGATTCCGGATTGTGGAGAAGTGCGACGTGGTATTGTACAGTAGCGGTGATGACCGGCGGCAGTGGCTGCATGGTGGAGAGCGCGCTGTGTACTGGGGGAGTCACTTCCAAGTGGATCACTTATATACCTACGATTAATGAACGAGCTATCACGAAGACAGCTCTTTAACACAATGCCTTGTAACCGGACCCGGGTTTAAAGAAGGGTGCGTTTGTTCGCGGTATACAATACCTGCCCGTCGGCGCGCAAACTTGAATGCAAGCCTCACCGCCTATTTGCATGTTTCGGGAAGAATTCACCACATCATGGCTGTTTTGAGACTTATCGGTTACTGAATGCGACTGAGTGGTGAATGGGATTGTCGCCAGGATGCGGAGTAGGTAGAGACGCAAGAGGTGGGCCGAGTCGGAGGACATTCCCGAGCGAGGAACACGAACGCGCCTGGGCGCCTGTTGCACTCTCCTCCCTCCCTCCGTCGTTGCTGCCAGCTCTAGTCTGAATGATCTCGAAAGTGCTACAGGTCCCCACATTGGTTTTCTACGCTGTATGTGCACAGCAGAACTCGCCAATCGATCTCTGCTTGGACGTGGCGTACGACGCGCCCACCCGCAACTTCTTCCTGCCACTGCACCTAGCGCCCCGTGGCAGAGGTCCTGAACCGCAACGGTACCTACGCCGAGGAGAAGAAGCATTCAGTAGAGAAGGCGCTGTTGATAGAGGCCGAGACGAATCAGTGCAAGATCAGCGCTCAAGCCTAAGAAGATCGAAGGTAGCAAAGGTACGTCCTCCCTCATTACCTCTCTGCTGACCGCGTGCTGAATGGGGAATAGTGCTGTAAAAGGAGAAGGATAAGATAAACGAAGCGGAGACTGCCATTCCGTCACCTTCGCCGACCTTGGTGACGCTCAGCAGTCGTTGGTCCCCGTACGGTCTGCCAAGCACTCTGGCATTGGTCACGGTGTGTTCTCCACCGCCCGCGCAACGTACGACGCCTGCAAAGCAGTGGCCGTCTACGGGCGCATGCATAGTCGATTACAATTCGACTTGCGCTTCCAAGACGACATCGCGCTTTTGATCGCCTACTGGAGCGTATCGTGCGTGGAGGGTGCCGTGGCAAGACGTGAGAAAGCCACAGACGTCGTATTTGACGCGCCGGGGGGCACGGGCGTAGTGTTGAGGTAAGCACCGGCCACGCTTGTCTTCCTCATTTCACCACTCCTCTGTACGACCTTCGACAGCGCCGCACATCAATTAAAATTACCCCTCCCCCCCTCGCGGCGGACCTCAGCGCGCGCACTCACCCGCCGCTGAAGGGAAAGTGTTGGAACCCCATGAACAGGTGAGTGGCTGAGATTTCGAACCGGCAAGCACCATTGAGGCCTTCGGGACATATGTGCCCATCTGAACGTACTCCGATGGAGATACGGATGGGTATATATAGTCGCCATGCGAGCCATGAATCACCCATGACGGCAGGCTGCGGCTGTACGTTCTCAATCTCCCCGAGCAGAGGGTTTTCGCACTTGCGTGCGCTTCTTCTCCGAGATCGCATATAAAGCATTCACGCAAGCATCTCGTGGAAGAACTGCTTCCCAGGGCCCTTTGAGGAGCTCTATGGACACGGCAGCTCGACGTACTGAGAAGTCCTACGAGCCAGGGGCCCTCGCTATTACAACAGACAACTTCGTATCGAGTGCCGATGTGCACAGCTGTGATCATACTCATGCCCCCCGTCGGATCGTAGGCCCCAGATTTAATTTCTCCATTTGCTGCTGTACTTGCAAGGAAAACAAGCGGTCGAAGTCATCGTCGAACTGACGCGGTACAGCTTTGCGACCGGACCCGGCGGATAGGCGATCGGGTCGAGGGCGTGCTGCAGAGGACATAGCTTCGTCTGCATCCAGCGAAACCTTCCTGCGAGGCCCGGGTTCGTGGTTTCGCGGTTGGAGGTCGAGCCCGGGGTTCGATGCGCGCATGTCACTATACGACGCTGGCGTCCTTCTCGGCACGAGTCCGTGCTCCGTGACAGTCCAGCTGCATATGTGTCCTCTCTTGTCGGTAGAGTCGAGTTCGAGTCGGCTTTCGTCGTCCGAGTCGACGTCTCCGAAGCGGATTCGGATGACGGACGCCTTGTGCCAATCGCTGACTACGGACAGCCGTACGCCTTTCGCGACGTCCCAGAGGCACACGGTCCGGTCGTCTGACCCAGACACGAGCCAGTACCAATGATCCGCGCTCGGAGACCATGCCAGGGCGTTCACAGCGGCGGTATGCCGCGCCCGGAGTGCCGGCTCGATCGCTTTCATCGAGGAGGTGGACCATACTTTTATGATGCCCGCTGCGTCTGCGGACGCGAGGAGCTCGTTGTCTGCAGAGAAGGCGAGGGCGGAAATCTTGCGCATTACGCCTCCGGGGACGATTTGTGGTGGGTGTGCGAGCCACGTTCCCTGGTGCCGCCATGCGGATGGCTGGTCGGGATCGGTGGCGTTGATCCATAGCTCGATTTCGCCGGTGTCGTAGCCGACAGCGTAGTATTCGTCGTTGAAGTAGTGAGACTGGGCGGAACACGTCTGACTGGGTAGTGGTACGGCATGTCGAGCCTTGGGTGTTGCTGGCGAGAACCATGTGAAGCAGCGTGTCAGCATTTTGAACGCAGTTCATAAGGTGGCAAATCGCACTTTCGCCATCCTCGATGGGGCTCGAGGTGCGCGTCGGATACGATTCTAATTCTTGTAGGTAGATGCGCGAGTACGAGCTTGATGGAGTGGCGAGGTTTGAGTGTCGAGGAGACATTGTGTGTACTTGGTATTGAGGATGGTTGCAACGGACCCGGGACGGCTGCAGCGACGCAGTCCAGCAGAGAGCAGGGATTAAACCGACGGATATATGTGGAGGAGACTGGTTTTATAAGAACGCGAACTGTAGAAGCATGGACAGTGAAAAATCTTGTGGCGTATGTGGACGCTTAGATCAGGCAAGCGCAACGTGCATTGAGCATAATAACGCGCGTCTACTCGAATAGCTTTCCTATCGATTCAACGTCTATGCGCACCTCATGTTTAGGCCGCGCGGTCGGAAGCTGCCGTGATAATAGGCCATATGTACACCGCCCCGTCGTCCGTCGCACACACCAGCGTCGTGTCGTCTCCGCTGAACGCCACCTGCGTAACCGCGGTCCCGTGCGGCACTTCGAAGACACACCGGGGGCCTGCTGCTACGCAGTGCGTCTCCCAGAGACAGAGTATCCCGCAGGACGACGCAGACGCGATGAATCTTCCACTATGCGAGAAACACGCGTTGGTGACAGCCCCAAAGTGGCCGGGCCCAGAGAGCGCGGACCAGGTGAAAAAACCGAGCTGCTCTTGGAGTTCGCTGAGGAGCATCCGCCCGTCGTCTAGCACGGTAAGAAAATGGGTGCCCCCGGGGGAGTGCGCCGCGGTGCGCACGACTCCGTCAGGCAGGTGCACGGGCAGGAGCCTTTCCCCGCTTTGGATGTTCCAGACGCGCGCAGTTGCGTCGGTAGAGCGTGTGGCGGGGTGTTCTCCGGGTGTGTGGAGCTGGGAAATCAGGGCCGCCCCCTGCCGGTTGCATCTGTTGAGGTCCGCAACCTGCGCGTAGGTTTGCGCGTCTCGGACTTCGCAAATGCTCGGTACGCCGCCGCACCCGAGAAGACGGGCGTTGGGGTGGAAGAGAGCAAAGGCGATCCGCGCGTCAGCGTCGCTCCGTAGCTCGACATGATTGAGCGCGTCTGTGTCCAGGTTGTAGATCCAGAGAGACGCATCGTGTGTGAGAACTGCGATGCGCGCGCCCCCCGGGAGCCATGTTATTGCGAGCGCCGGGTACGCCGAGCATGAGAACTCGGATGGCTCTAGCTCGAGCATGACTGGTGCGCGTGGGGGTCCGTCGTAATTGAAGGACCACACCGATACGAGCCCGTTTGCGAGCGCGGAGGCGAGGAGCCTGCTTGTGGGGGAGAAGGCAAGGATGTGGGCGGCGGAGAGTGAGCGGGTCGTCTTCTGTGCTATGGCCCGAGGATCTGCTGTCTTCAGGTTCCGGAGGAAGATAGTGCCGTTCTGGGAGCCGCTGGCGACCCACTCGGAGTCGGGCGAGATGGTGAGGGCAGTGATCGCGTCTGGATGTTCCTGGTTTGGGGGCGTGTCGAGATAGTCCGCCGGGCTGTCGACGTGAGGCTTCTGCGAGTGGGAGAAAGCTCGATGCTCCTCTTCAAACGGAGCATCCAAACAGAAATTGTTTGTATTTTCGATGACGTTGTACACGGTGCTATCATCCGAATGGCACAACGTCGCTGGAAAATTGATACATATCAGTGATGTACCAGAGTACAAGACGATTGACCTGGACTCTTACAGCGGATGTCGGAGATAGGTTCTAGCCGCGAGAGCACCATGGAGATCCAGGTATTTGATAAATGAAACTCGGAGTTTGTGGAAAAGTGAGATGTAATGAGCGTCCTGTCGGGCTGGATGGAAGGGCGGGAATGATGGTGTTTATTGGGCACGTCCATCCAGTAGGATACGCTATATACCTGAGACAGTACACATTTTTGCTCAGGTGTGCGACATTCAACAGAATAGTTTGAGTTGATTGATACGCACCTACCTGGCATGCTACAATATCTGCCTGAGCGACCTAAAGGCTAGTTGTATTGGCCGTGCGCCGGGCTGACGACCGATATTGCGCATGATTTATATACTTCATCTATCACCTACAAACATATGAGTGAATAGAGACATGCATCATCATGAATACGAGGGCCGGCCGGCGGGCAATCGGCGGGGACGCGCCGTTTACGGCGCGAACAATAATCCTAGTTAGGATAAATCTAGCAGATCAGTATGCATGAGGTTTCGGCAGCTCAAAAAATGCAACTTCAAGCATACCGGACTTGCTGGAAGAGCGCCGTTTGAGACAAATGCAGACTCATACGCAAATGCCAGACCCGGGACCGCCGCGCGTCCCGCAAAGAAATCAGACAAACAGGTGAGCGAATACAGTAGCGCCGCGATATGTCAAGCAGTAGTCCCAATGCCAAAAGCGAATGAAAGCTGGTACACGACGCTGCTCATACTCAGACCAGAATACGGCGCGTGGAGGAGCAGACTCGAGGAGGAGAGCGGCCTGAGCCGCGGTCGTTGGCGAGGACCGAACGACGCAGAGACGCCCATGCCACGTTACGGGCACGTGGGGTACCGGGATGCGTCCGGCGAGCGTCTCGTCCCTTGCATGTTGTTCTCGAACTACTCGGCCATAGTGCCAGTTCACTCCGAGTCGCTCTCCTGGGCCTAGAAATGCGATGGAACCCTGGTATGTATCTCTCTTGCGATGAAAGAGGTGTCCCGGCTCTATATCACGCACAACATACTGATACGTTTTGCTTGACATCGGTAGCTTTCAGCGCGTCGTCTCCGACTCGCCCCTGCCACCCCCAAACAAATACCCTGCAGAAAGTACCTGTCTCACATCATGTGTACTATACAATCTCCAGGTTGTGCTATAAGCGCTAAGCCTCCAGAGGAAGAAGTCAGCACCGGTCAGGCTATCCTCCGAGTCACGCAGACTGGTCTTTTTTTGAGGAAGTGGGCGTGTCTTCCAGCATGAGGCATGCAGTCTGCGCCATAAGACTGGGACGCAACCTAGCTTTGGAGTGGCTCTGTGTTCGCGGTCAAGCTTCCCTCAACTCTGGAACGCCTTACTCTTCGGCCCTGTCCTTGGCGCATTCGGATTAGGCCACGCTGATATATTCTGCCTATATTGGACGAATTGCGCGGTGTCGCGCTATACCTTCCGTATGTGGTCTCTTTTCCATAAACCCTGGCTCATACACTTACTCGTCTCGTGTAATGCTTTCAGGTCGAGACGGCCTTCTGCATATGCGGCGGAATTGGCTGTCATACCGAAGGAGACGCCGTACCGCATCTGGATGAGCGGATAACGCGGGTAGTACCCCGTAGTCGCCTCATGAAAAAATCATTCGCTATACAGGTGCGATCTTTTGTCCTCACGCGTGGAACATTTCGGCTTTACTGAATATTTTCGACGCACTATAGTAGATTGGAGCGAGCCAGGCACATCGCACGGTACGGGGCCATAGGCCTCTCCTTTCGAGGTACTATGCCGTGGCGCATGCCCTCCGTATCCGCTCTTTCCGACCAGGTGCTCCGTCATGATACGCTCTGATGAAAGGTAAGTAGGGGGTGTATACCGCTATGGACCTTGCACGTCCACGAACGCGCACGCTGACATGGTCTTTCACCAGACAGTATATTCGCGTGGTCAATGCCCGCACGACGCGCGGAGACGGCGGCCGCTACGATCGTATATCTCTTGTCCCTTCGCGTCCACGTCATCGTGGATAGACCTCAGGATTTCTGCATGCACGCGCACCAGGCCAAGAGCTACGGGCCCGGGAGCGATGGTTAGGAGTTGTGGCGCACGGTATGTTGCCTCATAGCCTACTTTCGTATTGCAATGGTAACGAGTTCCAACTGATCATCTCGTGCCAGATCCAGGATGAAAAGACGACTTAAGTAGAAGAAGAGCAGCTGCATGCTAAGACGCGCTGGGATCCGAAGCAGCGGGTGTTACGCACACTAGCGCAGATGTTGAAGACAGGGGAACAAGACAGGGAAAAACTTCCGGGGAAGTTAAAGTTGACTCGGTGCGTATCTAGAACAGATATATCCTTAAGACTGTCAGAATGGCACAGGTGTCAAGCCGACACACAGCGTGGTCAGCGGAATTGAGTGTTTTCAATGCCCATGTGCTCTATCACGTATGCTAACTATGCCATGCGTGCAGATCATACACTGCGCATACGCGACATGCTGCTCTGAAGACCCGATAATGATCTACGCCATACACTTCGTACTCTATCCCCCAGCCCGTCGCCGGAAGTGGGCGCAGTGTGCACCGAGCCATCCTTCGTGACGAACACAAGGACAGCATCCCCCTTGAATGCCACCAGCGTCGCTTCCTCGTGAACCCTGAAGACTCTCGGGATGCGTGCCGCGTCGTCTGCCTTCCAGAGGCACACGGTCCCGTCGGACGCCGCACACGCGATGAACTGGCCCCCCGGAGAGAAGCACGCGCTGTTGATTGTCCCTGTGGCCGCGCTGTGACGCAGCAGTATGCGGGAGCCCGTGAAGCCCGCATCCGACTCCTGCTCCCACACAACCACGTCCCCGTCGCTCAGCACCGTCAGAAGCTTTCCGCTGGACGAGAACGATGCGCCTCGCACCGACGCGTTGTGCATGCCCGTTACCGCGAGCGCGCGCCCGCTCGTGGCGTCCCAGGTGCGCGCGTACGCGTCGCCGCGCCATGTTACGATGCGAGGGCCCGGGCCTGCTTCGAACTGGACGGCGAAGTTGGCGCTGCTTGCGTCTTCGTTCAGCGTTGCCTGCAGGGCGCCGCGTTCAAAGCTCCATATGCGGCAGAGGCCGTCCGCCCCGCGGTATGCGAGAAGATGGCTGTCGGGCGAGAACGCGGCGAATGTGATGAGGAAGGTGGATTCATCTTCTTGGCCGAGCCATTTGACCGACTGCCCGCCATTCGCAATGGGGTACCAGCCGAAAAGGTGTCCGCGCTCGCAGCAGACCATGACACGATCGTCGTTTGGGGACCAGGCCAGGGCGAGGATGTGTCCGTCGTACATAGCGGAGCGCCGCTGGGGAGGATACCCAAGGTGCTGGAGCCCGACGGCCGCGTCGTTGACCTTGCTGACGTCCCACCCGGTGATTTTGTCATCGCTATGCGCGCACGCGAGTCGCAATGGTCTTTTGTGGGAGAAGGCGAGCGCGCGGATGGGGTTGCTGGTCGCCCGTTGTACGCGGCTAGTGCGCGATTGGGTTACATCGATGAGGAGAACGGAGCCGTCTTGAAAACCACTGGCAATCCATTTTGTGTCGGACGAGACAGCAAGGGCAGTGGGATCGCCTGAGTGGTGTTTCGAGTTGGGCGTTGTCGAGGCGTATGTCAGCACAACGAAAGACAGGTAAATACTATACATGCACTCTCACCATAAGGAGGAATGTCGTCAAATGGAGTGTAGGCCGGTAGAGTAGCGTCGTCCGGAGGAGTCTCATCCTGACGAGGGGCGGTGTCATATGGAGGAGCAGGGCCGTCCAAATGCGAAGACATTGCTAAGGAGTGGGATGATGGTGAGACTACGTGTACGACAATGTTGGCTTCTTGAGAGCTCATGTCGAGAACATGTATCGCGAGGTTAGAAGCGACCGATGGGGGCAGGGGAGTGTGCCATGTGTGTTGGATATCATCCTTCTGAAGAATCCCTATATATTTGACATGGGCTTTATAGTGCGTTCGTGATATATATCGCAGAAAACAATCGGTTGAATGGCGCGCACCTATTCTACAATATCCGCCCGAGAGTCCCGGCGGCTGGTATTTAGACAGATGCCCTATAGTTCAGCTATGAAATCTGGGATATGAGCGCGCTAGTGTACCCAGAAATACGACGTGTCAATCACTGCGTGAACGCGCAAATCGAATTCGAGTGAGATTAGCCCGAGGATGTGAGATAGCGCCCACATAGCCCGCGCAGGATATGTGAAGATCGCCACGGATGGAGATCCACGGCGTCGTCGCATATCCAAACTAATATACACACTAATCGTATCGATTTCTTCGTGTAATAGCGTACCGTGGCTATGTGCCGCGAACTATAATAGCATAAAGTGGCGATGTGGAATCGTCCAGCGCGGCTATTCGGGGAGATGTCTCAATGCGGCACATAGCTCCTACGTCAGATGTCCCCGGGTCGCCGCTCGATCATATGTGGGTCGACGTGTCATTGACGCACATCGAATATATTTAGAGTATCGCGGATATACAGAACAGATAATATATCGCATTACATAAGATAGAAACATACGAGTGCATATCGCAAACACAGATGTACTTTGAAGAGAACGCCGGGGCAACTTCTTCGACAGCAGACAGGCTCGGAGAGCTGGTGCGGCGACTGTGCCCGCGCGAATATTATGACTACCGAATCCTCGAGTGAAGATTGGTCTGCCCAGGATGACGCGACACTGCAGGGGCTTCCACCGAGTCCCGACCGATGGTGTAAAGGCACCCGGTGCCTTGGTCGACGCTGAGTATCCAGTAAGGTACTGCCAGCGAAGCTTTTTGGGTGTGATGGGGGGTGGCCGGTACGGAGCGGAAGTACCAAGTATTCAAGCCTGCAAATACTGGAGGTCCCTACGCAGGCTGAATGTTAGCGAAGGGTTCTAACCGGAAAGTATGGAGTGGAAAGGGGGATGTGACGCACCTGAGACGCGGGGACTTGTAGTAGCGAGACAGTAGGTGCGCGATTGCGCACCGCACCCACATGACTGAAGCCTGCGGTGGCGGACGACATGCGGGTGGATTTGCGCGACCTGAAATCTATAAAGAGTTGTGAGTTTCTGCCAGTCTTCGCGAGCGTGAGCTTGCCAAGGGGCGTCATGAACATATCGGGCTTGAGGCCAGTGAGGACCAGCGTCCAGGTTGAAGGTTCCTTTCAGTGAAGGGTCCTGAAAGGAACCTTCAACCTCGCCATGTGTAGTACTGTCAGTCCATAATCAATGACTCGCGCGTAGATGTGAAACACGCACCCGAATTTCCTCGATACTAATGTCGAGAGCGACATTCTGGATAGGGCCCGCACCCTGCAAAGCGCCTCGGAGGCCCAAGATGTCACTGTCGAGCTATGCGCCGGTGTACAACTCTGCTGGTGTTGTTGGCGTACGAGAGAGCAGCGGCTGGGCAGTGAGGTCGCGCGGGAGAATGTGCCCCACACCGGCCTTGCGAGACGAGCTGCGAAGTTTGTACGCGAGGTACGGCACGAGCGCATTGCGCGAAGGAGTTTGGAGGAGGGGCCTGCGGCTGGGTGGCATGTCGAGCGGTATGGTGGGGGAGCAGAGAAGGACGACGACTCGTTTTACGAGCTGCGAGAAAATATATACACTTGGAACGCGATGGCTCAACGCGCGACATCGCATTCGGGGAGGAGGAGGCATCGCGCCGAAGCGCGATCTCACATCTCCCTCCCACGAGCGCTAACGAGAGCCACCACAAATCTCTTTCCGTGCTATTCAGGGGACTTCACATCTCCTGAAATCTCCCGCGTCATATCCACACTCGTCGCTAAAATCGCGATCTCACATCGCGCACGGTACTATGTGGGTCTATCTATCATAAATTCAAAGATATCTGGACTGATTTGCAATCGCATCGGGGAGATTACCCCGTGCTATTCGCGACTTCACGCAGTGAATAATACAGTGTAGGCGGCTTGAAATGAAGCTTGATGAGTGTCGATACGCGTGGGTTGACTGCCGCGTGTGCCGGTGAATGGACTCGTTGGACACTTTGCGCCCTTCTTTTGATGCAGTCTCTTGATCACAGAAAAATCCCTGGTACGTCGCAGGGAGCAGCAAGGGCGTGGAGGCAGAAAGACAAGACACAAAGAGCGGACGCGCCGACGTCACGACTCACAATACGGCCACATGACGAATTTCCACGTGAATGATTGGACGCGAACGCGCCTGGGCGTCTGTCGCGCTGTCCTTTCGCTTTGTCCCTTCGCTGTCCGTCGTTGCTTAACTGGTGTGAACGATGTCGAAAGTCCTCCGCGCGCTCAAGATAGATCTCGTTTCTGCTCCTGCGCAATCCCGATTCTCCGCTGCTGCGTTCGCGAAGACGTCACGTAACTTCGACCCATACACAACAAGGATCCCCGGTGCGTTGTCTGCTAGGAGTGTTCGGGATGGGACCTGCTGCATCGCTCACGTACCAGACTTTGCAGTAACTGGTCGCGGACCTGCCGCGTGCAAGCAGGAGCGCGTGCAGGCACTCGAAAAAGCCGTGAATGCTCGCCAAAAAACAGGGTTCATGATTCGTAGTGTCATCAGTCCGTTGACGATGAGACTGGACTCTCTTCAAGATCGCTGCACAGCGTTGTACCCGGTCGTAGGATACCGAACGTCCGTATTCCTCAGCGGCCACGCGGATCGAGAGATGCAGTGAGCAGGAAGACGTGTTTTCCTCTTTTCCTTATTCAGGACAGCCTGTGCTTCGAAGCCTCGCGGGAAACGGTAAGACGTCCAGGGAAGCAGAGGATACCACATGGAGGAGGCGCCTCGAAATGAGCACACTATGCCCGCAGTTGAACTAGGAAAGACGACGATGAGGTCCTTGGCTTGCATAGGTATGGTTCCTGGAACGCTAGCACGCTCTGCTAATTCAAATTCCTTCTCTGCCATGATCGTAGAGTGCCCGACACTCCTCGTCGCCTCTCTACGTTCAAGACGCGGCTGCGCAAGTGTCTTCCTCTGCCGACTTGAACGTTCTCTTCGGAGAGCGAGCTCCTCAAAATTTTGGGGCTCCTTTCTTGCGTGGCGCAACTCATTGCTATCCTAGATCACGCGCAGAGTCGCCGAGAGAATTCGGAATGGCGCATGCGCGCACGCTGGGGACCTACGCCGATTTGGACGGATACAACTCTCGCACGGGCACGTACAAGTCGCCAAGCGGGACCTAAACAGTGGTCGCTCGGAAGCTCTAGGTGCACTCTGCAGCAGAAGACGGTCGAACATCTATACCAGACGAAAACAGAGTTCGATACTAGGTAAGCTCTAATCTACTCCCCGAGGCTCGTAGCAGGCACGTATACAAACGACATCCCCCAAAGTTTCACAGTACCGTCCCACGCACCAGAGACGATGAAGCTTCCGTCTGGAGAGAAGCGTGCGCGACTAATAACAGCTGCGGCCCGGGTATCGGCCTTGGTCCTTGGGCCATGGAGCAGGCGGTAGCGGGGGGCGTTCACGAGCGAGTCCGACACGTTCCACTCGCTGAAAAATGCCTTCCGGTAATCATCGTGCGACGCGACTAGCATGGCCGTCCCGTTGTGCGAGAACGAGATGGCCAACACCTCGCCGTCGGGCATGGTGTACTGCATTTTGAGTGTGTGCCGGTCGCGGATGTCCCAGATGCGCACGGTGTTGTCGTCAGAGAGGGCTATGAGATGCTCTCCCTTCGCGTCGAGCGCGGCGTCGATGATCGTGCGTTCGAATTCGGGCTCCCAGATGCATTGGGGAGCTGCTCGGACTCCGTTGCGCTCGAAGTCGCGGACGTAGTATTGATTACGCGCCCCTCCGTATGCGAGCAGACGGCTGTCCGGGGAGAAAGTGACGAAGGTGAGGCCCGGGTGTGGGATTGCCTCGGTCGGTTTCGAGAACTTGAAGTCGTGCTCAAGGGTATTGAGGTCCCAGATATATAGGAACTCCTCGGAACACGCTGCAATTCTGAGACCGTTGGGGGCCCAGTCCACCGCGCACAATGGCGGAATCGGGGACTTCGAATTGCAACACTGATCTTCGTCAACGGTAGGGTCGGTGGGGCTATGGTCGGTAGGGCCAGTAGGGCTAGGATAGAGTTTCTCTGACCCCTCCTCAAGCTTCGTTTTCTCTTCCTTGCCCGAGTGATTGTGCTTGTATCCAGTGACCGAAAATATCTGGATGCTACCGTCCTCATGCACGGACGCAAGACAGTCCCCTTTGGGGGAGAAGGCGAGCGCGTGAACGGTGGATTCGGTGTCCCATTGTACGTAGACTTCCGTCGGACGACTGATAGTCCACACGATGATCTTTCCGTCCTGGTAGCCATTTGCCGCCCACTTGGAGTCGCGGGAGACCGCAAGGGTCACCGGGCTGGAGTGATGAGGTCCTGAAGACGACTCCACGATCACGTAGCTTCCGCCGGGCGGTGCTCTGCGGCCGAAATCCACCCCTGTAGTGCTGGGCCGTCGGATGTGGTCAGGCACTGGAGGATATTGGTACGCACGTCAGTATCGGACTTAGACCGAGTCGATGACCATCGTGTACTCACTGGTGTACCCAGTGGCCAAAGCAGGCTCCGGTAGTATCGGCGCGGTTCCTGGACGAGGGACCGCAAGGGGAACTCGGGACGGAATGGGAGTGTTTTGCGAGCTCATCGGGAGGAGATGTACGGTTCAGGAACGATAGATGCTGAGTAGGGTTGGTGGAGGGTGGAGACGGTCGTGCGATGTGCGATGTATGTTAGAAAGCTGTCATCACGGGTAGCTTATATATCTTAGCGGATTCTGCGAGAGCATTTTACATACGGCGGTGAATGGGGTGCATGAAAATACATCTATACAATACCGACTCCCTACTCAACTTGACTGATGGTAGCCGCCGCCCAGGTGTCGGTATTATTCTTGATTAATTTGATTATATCTGTTTCACACACTCTATTCAGCGATTAGAAACGTCTGTCATAAGATTGCTTTGAGTCCGAGTGAAAATGGCCATGGTACAATACATATGCATGCCAGTGCCCCGTGGTCACGGTATCGCACCAGAATTACCACAGCGATATGTTGGACAGCAAGGTGTAGACATGAGACCTAGTGCACGAGGATTGAGGAATACGCCGTGTCCTGGATATGGAGGTGAAATCTGTGTATAAGTTGAATGTCATTGGATATGGAGCAGATAGTCCATACAGAACCGATAGAATATGAGGATAACTCGGGCTCGGAAACGGTGGCAAGAAGACGCCGAAGCCACGTTGTGAACAAAACATATACATACGGTCAGCGTAAACATTGCATGCACAGGGCGCAGCAGTAGATTTTCGCGCGGGAGGATTTGTGTCTAATTCGCAGATTCTCCTCACATTTCGTCTAAATGTTCCTCAGATGCTCCTGAAGGCGAATGTACAATGTTATTTGCAAGTTACGCCCACATTCCTCTCACATTCTTCTGTCCCTTCGGATACCCTCAGTATTCCTCAAGTTTAAGCATGT
This sequence comes from Trametes versicolor FP-101664 SS1, assembly GCF_000271585.1. Taxonomy (NCBI): domain Eukaryota; kingdom Fungi; phylum Basidiomycota; class Agaricomycetes; order Polyporales; family Polyporaceae; genus Trametes; species Trametes versicolor. Next base: position 2,824,285 of record NW_007360328.1, read on the forward strand.
ACTAGGTGAGAGATATGTTGGGTTTTGGTAATATCCCTGATCCCTGTCTCCCATATATGGGTTGTCCGCGCGTCCGCAATGGGACACTTGCCGAGCGTGTCGCGTCTGACAGGCTTCACGCAACTCTCTTTCTTCCTCTTCCCTCATGGCCGCTCTCTCTTGCAAGCTCTATGCATGCCGTCCTCCCCGCTCTGCGATATGAAAACTCCCTCGATATCTTCATAGGCCTTAGTTGAGTACACTATCCTGCTAGGACACTCGATTGATGCTCGCATGCGATGATGAAGTGCTGGCTGATGGCGCGCGCGACGGTTATAGTGACTATATGCGCGCCGAAAAGGTATGTCTTGCCTTCATAACACTTTATATGCGGCTAATTACTTTCCGTTGGGGTGCGACCACCACATCAGTACGCATAAGGTGAGTTTTAACTTCTCGCACACCATAACACTTGATGCGCGACCTTTCCACTCAACGCGCGGCCTTTCCACGCGTAGCAGGGTTCCTTGTTGGTTTCTATCGGTGAGTAGTATTCTCTGTGCCCTGTTTTGACGACTCACCTGTCTTTACATGGGGCCGCGTCCCTGTGCTAGCACGTAGCTCTCTTTTGTATGGTGCGTCTCCCGTTATCCCTTCATCCGTACCAGTCCATCCTACCGAAGGTGAGTCTACGTCAGGTCATACAGTGACACTCAACACCTACAGGAGGTTTACGAAAGAACACCGCGGGACGCCTTATATATCGGTAAGCTGCTTCTTGCTACTCGCTTCATGCATGATACTGATACATGTGAGCATCTTGTATTTATCTAGCGATAATCTATAGGCTCAGCTTGCAGTGCGCTTGCAGCTGCCATCGTGCCAGCCCCGCCGGCGCCCAATATTGGTACGCTGTAGGAAATCATCAATCAGCCCTCGATTCCCTATCCGTCCGTTCAATACCGTTTGCATGTATCTCGATACCTCGTAATTTCACAATACATTTTAATCGTTGCTACGTGCTCCATGCTATCATTCGTGTTTATGGAGAAGGTGGTTGAACTGCAGCGCCGGGTAGCGGGCGAGCACGACGAGCAGCCTGCCGGGCTGCGAGCTGCTAAACTGATCCTGGCTGTGATTATGTAATATGTAATTTATAAAAGGGACAGGTACCCTCGTAGATGTTCTCGCAGTCGTAATGTGAGTCTAACATGAGGGGAATGTGGGCGGAATGTGGGCGAAGTGTGATCATTCGCCAGAAATGCTCCTCGCGCCTGAATCTACGCGAAATCTGGGCGAAATGCGGGCGGAATGTGCAGATTAGCCGCGCATTCGCCTGGGAGAAAATGTGCCGCTGCGCCCAGTGATGTGTTGTTGAGGTTTGTCTAGAAGAATACGCTCCGGAAAATTGGCAGAGCTACCAACCCGCACGAACGCGTCGACGCCACATCACGGTCACATGACACTTCCCACGCGTCTGTCGCGCTCTCCCTACGCTCTCCGTCATCGGTGCTCGTCTGTGCTTGACTGGTCTGAACGACGTCCAAAACTCTCCGCGTACCCGAAATAGACCTCACCGCTGTTATTGTGGAGCAGTAACCGATTGTGGAGCAGTAACCGTCGATCGATCTGCACCTGGACGCGATCGAGGCAACCCTCCACCCGGAACTTCCTCGCCGCCGTCTCCAACTACACCCAGCGCCCTGTCGCAGAGAACAGCCGCGACCACTAGTCCCGCACGTCTCTCGCCCTTCCAGACTTGACAGCAGCGTTTCTCGCCGTCTTGGACTTAGCACGGACGACGCGCTCTGACAGCTGCTCTTCGAACTCCCAGGCTTCCTGCCTACGACCCCAACCCGCCACCTTCAGCTTTTTGACACCGGCGCGCTCGGACACTCTCTCAACGTCTAAAGGCCACTCGGGTCTCTATGTATGCGGCTCTCTATTACTCCGGTCCTTCTGTCGTGGCGCACACATCTCGACTTCCCTCACGACGCTTACACTCGATCCTTTTGAAGGCGCAAGAACACCATGTACTTAGTCTGCTGCGACTACACTGCGCGCTGGGATATCTTTATAACACGTACGATGCATGTCCTGCGGAACCCTATCCTCCACCTCAGACATGCCGCGCTACCTATTCCTATCGTTCTCTCGTCACCTCGCATACAAAGACCCGGTCCTGTGGAAAGGTACACCAGCGAAGCAAACCTCTACACGAGACACCTGACGACTTTCCTCGTACAGATCTGCCAGTTCCCCGCGTTTGCCAGCTTTAACGCGGCTTGTATGCGTGGACAGCGCCCTAGTGCTCGTTACCCGTTGCTCAGGCCGCTTTTGGGCGCATACATGGACGACGCCGTATCCTCCACCGCCTTAGCGCGCTCTCCACACGTCCGTAACAATCGTCAAAGTGTGCCGTCGCGCATACATCGATGTCGCCCCGACTGGACGACACACCGCTCCGCCCCGCCCCCTTGGAAGACCTCCCTCGACGCTCGTCGGAGGTCATCGTGAAGAGAGGCAGTCGGGACACGGCGTGAATGCCTCTGCCGGTCGAGGGTGCTTCTGAGGTAAGCACGCGCTAATCGTTGGTTTCTCGTTCGGCTGTCGGTGTCAACAGCGACACATTGAATCGTTCACATCATGGTGAGCCTCCGCGCGCGCACGCGTCCGCGGCAGACGTGGTAGCGGCAACAGATCGCGTGAACATGAGGGTATATGTGGACCGTTGAGGCTGCCCGGATGTCGTTCCTTGACCGCACACAACGTACTGCCACGGGTATACGCACGGGGAATGCAATCGTCGTGAAGGCCAACACTTACCCTGCATGACAGACTGCAAATCCTCGTTCTCACTCTGCGCGGGTGACGGTCGTCGCTTCGTCTCTTGCGCGTTTTCTCCTAGATCGCATACCATGCATTCCTGCAAGCATTTCGCCGCAGAACCGCGTCTCAGCGCTCTTGAACGAGCTCCGGGAACGCGGGAACCGCAGGGCGTGTCTTCCAGTCTTCTAGATTAAGATGATCTGGCCGCGAAGTTATTGCCGTCCTGCGAGAGACGTGCGCATTCGCCAGGTCGTGAGTATGCTCATGATGGCGGGCGTGTACCGGGACTCGTTTGCGGGAGCCTTGGCTCCTGGCTGTTGGCTGTTGGCTGGAGAGAACCGTGCGCTCCCCTTCCGCGGTCGAAGAGGCCGGAGCCCCGTGCAGATGCCACACATGTCAAGCCAGCGCGCGCCGTGGCCAGCGTACATCCTCGCTCCGACCTTCATGCATTTAGTACTGCACATATTAACCTCACCACACACGCAGATCACACCCGAACTCCCCGCCCCCGCCCTATCCCCCCCCATCCGGAGCCCCGACAGCCATCCACAAGCTATCGACACCCCGCCGCGCCGTGCCGACTCGCTCAGGCTGACTAGGGTGGGCTCGATGTGCACCGAGACGGCGCCGTTCTCGCCCTTGGGGTGCGTCGTGAAGGACCGCGCTGCGGTGCGTGTAGAGCAGAGATACATGGTCGGGTCCGCCGCGCCGTTTCGAGGGGAGAGATGCGCGCTGGGGGGTGGGGCCGGGGCCCAAGAGCACGGTGTATCTGGGAAACAGCGTCCCGCTGGCGGAGAGGGATGCGATCTGGGCGTCCCAGGTGCACACGCTTGGGGCGCTGCACCAACTCGCGACACGGCATCCTCCCCACTGTGCGCCCACGACCGTGCTCCCTCCCTCCCTCGGCGTTCATACTCAGCGGGCTGCGCTCGACGTCCCAGACGCGACACACCCCGTCCGCCCCCCGAGATGCGAGGAGCCGGCTGTGGGGCGAGAAGACGGCGGAGGCGAGCGGGAGACGGCGAGTCAGCGAGCCGGTCGGACGTCTGTCTGCTAGGAAGGGGGTGCTGGGTGGAGAGGGGGCCGGGGTGTGGTGGGTGAGAATGTGGGTGGGGACTAGGTCAGCGCGGGGATGTGGTTGGGCCTGCGAGCGGCGGGACGCGGTCCAGCGCTTTTCGACGAGTCTCGGTGCGATGCGATCGCTGTCTTGCGGGAAACGTGCGCACTCGCACGGTCCGGTCTGATGAGCGCGTACAGGCCCTATGAATAGCTGTTTGCGGCAGAGAGACCCGTACGCTCCTCTTCCGCAGCTGGCAGACATGGCGCACCGTCGCGCACCATGGCCAGCGTACGTACTCGCATCCTGACGTGTATGCTTTCACTGCATACTATGAACGTACGGCACCTACGGATCACAGACGGACTCGTCGTACACGCAATAGACGGTAGATACGGAGCCCGCGCCGTTTGCTGATTCGAAGAGAACAGCCGCGGTCGAAGAGGCGGGATTGCACTGTACATCTCGAGCTAGCGCGACGTCGCTCGAAACCAGCGTACGTACTCGTTCCGACGCGCACTCGCATGCATGATAAATACACCGAACATGCAGGATTCACCGTGCTTGCGATATACGGCCGATACGGTGCCTCGATAGCCACTTGCGTGCTATCGACGCGCCGCCGCGCCGCCCGGGATGGTTCAGGCTGACTAGGGCGGGCCCGGTGTGCATCGAGACGGTGCTGTACTCGCGCTCGGCGTGAGCCGTGAAGAACCCCGCTACGTCGTGCGTTGAGCAGAGATACATGGCCCCGTCCGTCGCGCGCCCCGGATGGGATAATCGCGCACTGGGAACGGGGCACCGGGAAGGGAAGACGGCGCACCACAGCAGCAGCACCGCGGATTTAGGGAGTAGCGTCCAGCGGAAGGAGAGGGATGCGATTGGGGCGTCACAGGTGCGCGCGTGGCATGCGCTGTACCATGTCACGACGCGGCGTCCTGCCAACCGCACGCCAAGGCTGTCTAGCGAGAAAATGGCGAAGGCGAGCGGGAAGGCGGGAAGGCGGCGGGCGGGTCGGACGTCTGTCTGCTGGCGAGGGGGGCAGGTGAAGAGGTCGAGGGCGGGGCGGGCGAGGATGCGGGTGGGGGTGGGGGCGGCGGACTAGGCCAGCGCGAGGATGTGTGCGGGCCCGGGAATTGGGGGAGAGAGGATGTATGCAGGGCCGTGGTGGGCGGGTGCGAGAGGTTCGAGAACGACTGCGGGCTCCGGCTCCTCGTCTGTGGGCTGGTTGCGGTGAATGCACCATGCGGTGAGGAGGTCTGCGCTGTCTGCGCAAGCGAGGACCAGGGGTTCGTCTGGGGAGAAGGCGAGTGCGCAGATGGGGTGTTTGATGCGCACAGTAGCGGGCGATGTGCGAGTTGGGTGAGTGGACGAGGAGGATGGTACCGTCCTCCAAGCCGCTCGCGATCCAGGTCGTATCGGGGGACACCGCGAGGACTGTGGGGGTGTTTGAGCAGTGGTAGTGTGTCGAAAGCACTGAGGGATGTGCTGTGTCAGCGTTGTGGTGCGAGAACGCGGGGGGACTGATTCGCACTCTCACCGTACGAGGGAGGGGCAGCCTTGTTTTCCGAATGAGAAGGCATGATGAAGTGACAATGGAGACTTTGGCGTCTCGAGAGTGCGCGGCGAGAGATGTGTGACGAGGTAGGCAGCTCCGAATGGCGTGTTCGGGTGGATGGTGGAGAGCTCGGAGGATCCTCATGTACTTGGGAGGGTCTAGCGTGCCGCATAATGTATTTGCGTGAGTTGCGTGCACCTATACTGACTGCAATACCGCTCAGGATATCCTCTATGACATCTTGCGGACATGTGGCCAGATCATCTGGAGACCTCAGACGAATACCTGCCAAATGGATCATCCGGATATCCAGGAGTGGATCATTTACCGGCAGGATATCCATGTCTCTCGCCCGGGATGATGCATTGTCAGGGTGTATGCTTTGCATGAGCATTGCTAGCAATGTAAGGTGCTTACCGGGTGGCATGGAAGTGCAGAACGCATGAGTGGAGGGAGGCTAGAAACAGCGCGGCGCGGAGACAGGGCGCGTCAGCGAGGAGCTAGGAGTAGTCGTGGCGGCTGGGTTAGGTACACAAGAATATTGGGTATCTATTTTGGCCCGAGGTGCTTCGTGGGCGTGTTCTATGTCAAAGTTGGATTGTTGTCAGTATACAATACGGCGTGGGTGAAGGACGCTGATGACACGATACCTGCAACCACGCGGGGCTGACTCGAGTGCAATCGCAACCCCGTCGATAGAACGAGGAGAATATACCGTACGGGTGTCTGTATAAGAACTGCTCCGACATATCGCGGGACTGTTGCGTTAGGACGTGGAGGGAGGACAAGACGCGAACTCGGGGACAGACTCCGAGGAGGCCGGTGACGCCGACGCCACAATGCGGTCACATGACACTCGCCACGCGAGCGAACGCGTATGGGCGTCTGTCACGCTGTCCTTTCGCTCTCCGTCATCGGTGCTCGTCTTTGCTTGACTGGTCTCAAATCTTCATCTACTCTGCGTAGATATCTGGAGTCGAGCATGAGATACGCGCCAACGACATGGCGGGGCATGCAACAATGCGGCCGCGACCCAAGCTTCCAGGACGACGTCGCGCTCAGGACTGCCTCCTCGTGACTTCGCAACGCGAAGGGGATCTCCGCCGACGTCATTTGGAGGGCGCCGCGAGTAGGGAAGTATAACATGGCCTTACGGGGGAACGCAGTGGATGCCATTTCGACGCCGAGGGGCGATCTCCAGGCAAGCACGCGCAATGATCATCTTTGGCACTCGTATGCGCACTGCGCGCGCCGTTTCTCCGTACCCTTGGGCGCAAGCGAACGCAGGTATGGCGTACCTCGTGGTAGGAGATGCAGCATGCGTTGAAATCCTATGCGCGCGACCGTTGGAGGCGTGGACAGTTTCATATAGAGTTGTCCACGCCCTCATGGTCTCAGACTGCTCAGCATCCGAGATGCCAGGCAGCCCCTGTAAATTAGTGGCGGAGCTATATGACGCGCTGAATATCACCCGGGCCTGTTTGGGGCCATTCCTTGACCAATGATATGTGCGCACGACGCGGTTCGGCCGGCTGGAGGGAGCAACTGCAATGCACGGTGCAGAGCCGCTTCTGCGATCCTGAGGCATGCTGTCGAGTCTGACCTTGCTGTTCTCATTCACGGCGAGTTCAATTAGGGAGCGAGTGTGCAGAGGCGGGCTCGGGGCTGTGCGGAAAGACGGCATAGTATGGGCTTGATGGATCACGGACAACGGTGACGTACATTAGGCAACCAGACGAACGTGGATCGATATGGCACCGCGAACCGCGAGGTTTCCCGAGCATATGCGCCTCCCCGGGCGCACACGACATAGTCCGATTGCGACACGAACGCACTGCTTAGTATGATCGTCATGTCCATGGACTACCCTTGACGCCAAAGTTGACCACACTCCTATGCAGACGTATGATGTTCGTTGCTCGGTTGCGGTTGCCACTTCCCCGTCCAATTATCGTACCAAGCGTCGCTACGGGGGTCCCTCCGCGGTACGGCGTCCCAGAGCTCTTGGATGCGTCCCAGGGGCGTGGGGATGGCTGGGTGTGTCTGCCACACGCACACGGCGCCGGACGCGGACCCGGTTGCGAGATATCTACCATCCTGTGAGAAGCGTGCGCGTTCGATCACGACGCCGTCCGGGGCGGCAAGTGCGTACCAGGGGGAGCTGGCTGAAGAGGCTGCGCCAGGTTCCCACTCGTTAAATAACACTTCGCCTCCAGCGCCGGATGCGGCAGCTGTGAGGGCGCCGTCGGGTGCGAACGAGGCGTGCAACAGCTTGGCGGGAGCTTCGTTCTTGAGCTGCGTTACGGTGTGCTCGTATACGGGTGTCCCCGGGCTGCTGACGTCCCACTTGCGCACTGTGCCGTCGCTGGAGCACGTTACGAGGCGTTTGCTCTCTGCGTCGAACTGTGCAGAGTGTAGGAGAGTGTCTTTAGTGCTTGCCACAGTGGACGCGCACAGGTACACCTGGTTGACACGGTATTTGATGTTCCTGACGGAGAAGCTGTCGTCTCCCCCACCATACGCGAGCAGACGACTATTCGGGGAGAAGGCGACGAAAGTCAGGGGCGGCTTGCACTCGAAGGGCTGTAACTCCTCAAAGAGACGCATGCCAGAGGGGAGGACCCGCTTCCAGATGAATATAGATGTGTCAGAGCACGCTGCGAGTTTTCCGTCGGGGGCCCAATCTATTGCGCGTATGGGTTTACCATAGGCCGGTACTGGGAGATCGGCTTCTGGACAAAGCTCGACTTCCTCTTCCTTCTCCCTTTCCTCCACCGAGCGCCCTCCGGATGACCCGCTTGATCTGACTTGCCACAGCATGATACAGCCGTCGTCGTGTGCGGATGCAAGATCCGCGGCCTCGGGGGAGAAGGCCAGTGCGCGGACGGGCCCCGAAGGAGTTACTCTTACGGTGCTAACGGATGGATTTCGCGCATTCCAGAGCATGATGCGACCATCGTCGTAGCCACAGGCGACCCACACCGAGTCGCGTGAGATCGCGAGGGCCGTGACCGGGCGGGTGTGAGGCGGTCCTACGCACGGTGCGATTGAGGCTATCTTGGACGACTCGGACTCCGTGTCAGATTCGGGGCACATGTTCTTCATGAGAGGGTCTTGTGTTGAAAGGGATCCGCTGCCTATGGCCGCTAAGGTTTACCCTTGTGAATATTATGCGAAAGCGCGGAACAGTGGATGCGCACTGTGGTGGTGTCCGTACGGACTTGTACTTGTGGATGGTAACGGCTCCTTCGCGGGGCGGACTCGGGACGGTGGAATCGCCGTTGGCCCAGTGACAGTTTCTCCGCTCATGATGGCAAGGAGTTATACGTCGGCGCGGTATGAGAGAGTATGCGCTATGCATGCGGAGTGTTATGTACGCCGGTAGTACTCTCTCCTGAGGGCTCATTATATAGCCGTAGCGAACTATTTGAGAAACGGTGAATGCGGCGCCGTAGCAACCTATGAATGAGAGTGTGTTAATGAGCTACATCACGCACTGATTTTGCAATACGTGCCATGGCCCAGGAACTAATCAAGTCCGCGCTCGTACGCAGGTATTGTGCAGTATCTCTGGTGGCGTATACGGTATAGATGTAGTCTCTCAGGACCTACGGTATATCCGGAATAGTGCCTTTGTTGTCGGAACGCAATACGGCTTGATGAAAGCACCCACAGATGACCGCCGCTTCGAATCATCAGCGTATCCACACCCTAAATATCTATACTGCAGGCGAGTTCCAAGAATGAAGGCACTCTATAGGAGTGAGCATATTTTTAGGACGTGGATTTAGAGAGGGGAGAGGATCCCGAGGCTGAGAAGATGTCCACGCATGCACAAATTAACGCCGCGAACGTGCGGTAGCTCTCGAGGCGTAGCTTCTTGCATCCTCTTGCCAGCATTTCAACGCCCACGCTTTCCAAACAGCGTCCACGACTTTGTGGAGAATATAGGTATATATTAGTAGCTAGTGCTATATAGAAATGACAGATGCGAAATCGAATAATCTCCTTGTCCTTGCTAAAAGCCATCATACCTCTAACGGCTATTGTAGTCGAAGAGTGTCAAATATGTTTCGGGGTCGCGTAGTTTCTTCACCAGTACAGTCCCATCGAGAAGTATAACCCGTATAGACCCCCCGTCTGGCGCGAAACGCACGCTGTGTATCCCCTTCTCCACATCAATAGCTCCGCGAAACTTCTGCTTTCTGGTAAATTTGGGGTCCCTACCACAGAGGCACAGCCAGCCGTCTGCCCCGGCGACGAGAACAAGTTTGCGGTCGGGAGAAAACGACACATCCTGCACTACCAGAGGTTTCGGCCCTCCTCTCGACACAGACATACACATCTTCCCGTTCAAGGCGTTCCAACCGCGCGCGGTGCCGTCGTCTGAGCCGGTCACGATAAATCTGCTCCAGGCATCGAAGTGCGCGGCCAGGACTGTCCGCGACGAATCGTGTTCGTCTAGTGTTGCCTGCAGCGCGCGCTTTCCTACGTTCCAAATGTGACAGCAGCCTTGTCCACCGCCGGATGCGATCAGACGACCATCGGGCGAGAAGAGGACGAAGGCGAGGGCAACGGGAGGAGTACTCTGCTGTCTAGTAGGTTCGCGGATATAAAAGCTTAGGTCCTCGTGTTGGATGTTCCATACGTATATCCGCCGGCCGTCGCTGGAACCCACTACAAGCTGGGTGCTATCCGGGGACCATGCCAGCTTGAGCGCGCCTCCATCAGGGGTATGACAGGGCTTCCAGCTTGGCGCGCCGTTAAGCCACTCCTGATCGAGGCGCCACACCTTCACGCCAATGTCGGCATGTGCAGACGCCAAGTACTCGCCCGAGGGTGAAAATGCAAGTGCGCAGATGGACTCGGGCCTCCGGCTGGACGTCCATTTCATATCGAGATTCCGGTCGGTCGCATGAGAGAGCGTGATCTTTCGGTCCTCGGAGATGCTTGCAAGCCACTTTGTGTCGTGTGACATTGCTAGGACTGTGGTCGTCACTGCAGGGGGGTCCGAAGCAACTCCGGAAGACCGTGCTGAAGATGTCCCTTCCGGTTGCGCATAGTTCCGATTGTTGAAGCCTGACGTGTTCGAACCCGTGGGGCCCACGCGGTGAAGGGGAGCGTTTGGTAAAGTGTTGAGGTAGAAAGTGGCATTCACTGAGTGGGACATGCGCGTCAGCACCTTATGAGAACGCGAGACGAGCAGTACGCACTCTCATCCTGGAAGAGGGATGTGTCTTCATACGGCAGGGAGGTAATCGAGAGGCGCTTCGACGATGGAGGGGCAATGATGAAGGAAACATCATCATCGTCTTCGTGAGAGCTCATGGTAGAAGATACGCGACGCGGTGGTAAAGGATATGGTGTCTGATGTATACAGGAGAGGTATACTCCGAGAGAAGCACTTATATATCTAAACAGACTATTGAGTATTTAGTTCTGGCGGTACGCGCAACGGAACAGATTTAGGTGAATGGCGCGCACCTATACAGCATCCGCCAAGGCGGCCCAATGGCTTGTTAGATTCTTCGTCCATTTATTGACCGGTATTGAACGAAGCGTCCCACACTGGTGAGCTTATTAAGTACGGGCCCACTCTTGAGGAAAGATACGAGCCATCAATAATACGGCGGCAGGGAGTAGCAATACGCAGCATTGTGCGCTCAATCTAGTCCTCGCCGGTGAGTTTCAAGAAGACAACACTTGCAAGAACAGCACTGATATGGGCAGACTCGTGGACCATCGCTTACGCTACTGGGGAAGCTAGAGTCAGACAAACAGCTCAGCATCGAAAACTGGCAGCACCACGCACTGAGACCCATTTTCGTGCTTTGTATCCTCCCCGCGCATTCGGCAAACGGTATTGCGGGCTATATTTGCTATAGTGTAGTTATCGTATACGAGTACTATGAGCGAATACATACGTACAATAGCACACCGAAACATTGGTCGACCATCGATGCAGCGACCAGCGGAATGCAGATGGCGCCGTGGATATGAGCAGTATACTTGTGTGCGCGGGACGTAGATTCCGTGAACAACTTACCGGGATATCGAAACCCTACGGGGGCGGACGCTCGTCCTGTAGTAATAGCGACGACGCAAGCGCTAGCGCGGACGGCTGTAGGGGACGCAGGCCGGATATACACCCGAACATGTGGCGGGGTCGCCAGAGAAAATGGACGAAGAAGAAAGTTTTAAACACACATAGCGTTGCATGAGGATTATGTACTACCGCCTGAGTCGACGCTGCTTATGGCCGTCGTGGAGGAAGAGAGGCAAGAAGCAGCGAGGGGCCAGAGCGCCGAGCACCGACGCCACAATGCGGTCACAAGACGCTTCCCCAAAGCGAACGCGCCTGGGCGTCTGTTGGACTGTCCTTTCGCCCTCCATCGTTGCTGCTCGTGTGTGTTTGACTGGTCTGAGCGATGTCAAAAGAGCTCTGCGTGTCCAAAATATACCTCTCTTCCGTCCCCGCACAGCAGGACCCACCGATAGATCTCCGCCTAGCGCGATTGAGGCCTCCATCCGCAGTTTCCTCGTCCCGCCGTCTCCAGCTACACCCAGCGCCCCGTCGTACAGATCCAGGACCGCATGGATGCCTACGTCGCCGAAAATGAGAATCTAGGGAAAACGCTATTCTGTCATATGTGATTGCAATGTCGGGAGATGCCACAACGTCAAAGACGTGCTCCATAGGCACAGTCGAGCGGCCACATTGGGTAAGCCTACTCAAAGTTAGTTTCGAGATGCGTACCCTAACTCTCTTCTCGGTGTCATCGTAGGATGTGCCAACGCATCTGGTCACTTTTCGATGTACAGGATGTTGCGACGCAGGTGCCTACCTCCTACTCGACGTTTTCGGCTGTCTCTTTGGCGCAATCAGTCGCGAACCAGGAGAGGGACAAAGACTGCCTATAGGACCTGGATCGACACATTAGCTGACTGGGGTACGTCTTCTCGCTTGGTAAGTACAAGCTCAAGCCTGTCGTTTGATATACGGTCGAATAAATAACATCGGCGCAGACATGCACAGTGGAGAGCAAAGACCACAATTCACAGCGCAATGCGACAACGCATGCCTGCACGTCCGCCCTTTCCGTTATCATTCGTTCTTTGCAAAGTGGTATCCGTCGAGGGCGATCCCGAGAGACTCGCCGGTGTGCTGGGAATATCGAGTACGCGGCCACGCGGGCTGGCTAGGTATGTCTATGCTTCAACTTGTTTACGTCGCTCACGATTATCTCCACTGCTAGGTACGATGTCCACGCAAAGCGGCCGACGCCTGATTGACCTCACAATTCCGCGCATCTGCTGAAACATCTCCGCGGCGTTAAACCCCCAGGCAGCGTTTCGTGATGTCACGGTTCCTGAGGAGACGATCGTGAGTCTTGAGTTCGGCAGCTCCATCCAGGCTCTTATGACGATTTGCAGTGCCGGATCGGCGTTCGGTGCCAAAGCCCCTGGAGAACCCAAACGAGGAGGGGCCACGCGGCCCGAGGTATGCAGCTTGAGAACACAGAGCGCTCGCTGTTGTGTTTACAAAGATGCTTGGCTGAGAACAGGACGTGTTCAGAACTATGGGTGGGTGACCTGGCCTACGCACGTGAATCCCGCGACGCTCACGTACGAGTTTCTCCTGCTCTCAGCAGTCTCTCGCATCTCAAGCCCGCGTAGCAGGCTCGATTTAGGGGCGAGGACTGGGGGGTGCGGGGTCGCGCCGCTACATGTCAGGGAAAGGAGGGCTGGCTATGGTCGGAAGTTGATCGAGAACGACCAAAGGCTTGTAAGAGCAGCGCGGGCGCGGGACTCTGGTCATTCCCGCATACCAGGACGATCGTCCTGCGCGATGTCATCTTGCAACGCTCTCGGGGATCTTCTCGGGCACTGCTTCCCCCACTCTGGCTCCGGGACCTCCTGCGGCCGCGCGTCTCGAATCTCGACTGCCGGATATCAAATAGCTGTGCGGCGCTCCAGGTCGATCCCTCACAGTCGGTACATATGTCTTCTGGGAAGATGCACCGCTATTCCCGAACCACACGACGGCACCCGGCTGGACAGATGCACTCCCCGAAGCCTTACTGCCACGCGTTCTTGCGCCCGAAGTGCCTGCTGGACGAGATGGCCCGTCAACTGTCTAAACTATCAACTGCTGTTTTCCTCAAAAGGCTGTGACCACTGGCCACTAGCTGTGCTACTGATGTCGAGTGCTTGATGACTTCCCGGCGAACACCCTTGGCGTTAACCCATGACATTGTTGGGGGCGCTTTACATCCGCACTCGGGCGGGAAGGACAATAAAAACCTGCTGCAGTGACCCAACCCCGTCGCTCAGCCTCCCGTAACTGTTCCACGTTCGACAAATCTGATACCGCCGCACAAATGCCTACGTCCTACGACATACTCGGCATCATCTTCGGCGTTCTCTCTCTCTCGGGAGCTTTCAAGCACGCGTACGCATTCTTAAAGTCTCGGCAGCCCCCTGCGCGGGCCGCCGAACTCGTCGTCGCGCTGGACCAGGCGCGTAGCCGCGCGGAGAAGCTAAAACGCCAGAACCCGGACGACTTCGTTCCGGAGGCGTTTGCGCGACACTACCCCGGCGCGCACTCCAATGGCGCGTACCGCGAAGCCATTGATAGGTGCGTGTGCGGTTCGTTGTCCCGGAAATGGTTCGCGCCGGCCGACTCACCAGACGGACGTATCGTCTATCCACAGGCTGGAGCAAGACACGCACGTTCTACTGTGCAAAGCGACGGACCCGGAATATGCGCCGAAATCTCCCGTCGCGGTCTTGGCGTACGTCGTCCAATATGGTATCGAATGCAAACTCTCGCGTCAGATTCATGCCCGGATCGAGGAAGTCTGGGGTATACACGCGGTCATGGGTCAGGTACATACACCACGATGTTGATATCTGTCACCAGGCTCTGACACGCCACCTACTACTGCTACAGCACGCTATTCACCTCGGCGGATATCCCCCTGAATTCGTGCGCAATCCTAAGGAGTACATGTCTGCGCAAACGACGACAGAGACTCTTGACGTCCCCAATGCGCTTATGGCGCTATGCGGGGTCAGGACACGGCGGTAAGTAGTGGTTCTGGAAGCCACGGCGAGTACGGGAGCTCTGAACTCTCCCGGAACAGGAGTTGGGATATCATGCATGAAGACGGATTCCGCTCAAATAGCGTGCTCGACGACATGAGATTTGTGGACGCGTTATAGTAGTCGTTCGAGTATCCTTAGTGAGTCTAGTAACATGCCACCCGAAACGACCCCCCTCTGACGTCCAGACCTGCACCACATCGCTCAGTCAGCGTGAAAGGGCGGCACACGTCGTAATTCTCCACACGACCGTCTGCGCAGTCGGTCCTTGGCCTCCGCTCGGACGTTGGGGGCATCCGCAAGCCCGTGCACCGCTTGAGGGCGGTGTGTGGCGATGGTGGGTGGGCTTCAGCGCTCCGGCGTATTGTTGCGCGCGGAGGTGAATGACTCGGTGTTTATTTCTTGGTCCGTATTGCTGAGCCACGGGTGTCGTTTCCTGATGCCGTCTATATGAATGTATCCATTGGCGTTACCACGGTCGCCTCCGTTTGGTTGTGGAGGATCTCCCCGAGCTTGCTTCCGGTGGGAAGGTGTTATCGCTCTTGGCTCGTCATTGTGGCACATACGGTGCCGGCGTCGCTTTGCTGGTGAGCATAGAGCCAGTGAGTCAGATCGTGTGATGAGCCGCGCGTTGACCATGGTAATATGAGCACACACCGCGCAGTGTTATCGGCAGACCAGACGTGAAATGACGCATACGGGCCACGCGTTTGTGTTGTGGCGCCGCGTGGTCGCTCGCTGTGGCACTGGCGCGAGCTAACTCTCAGGACATGCTCGAACACGCCTCGTTTCTTGCAGGAATTTTCAGATGATGCCCCTTCAATGGTTCGATCTACCTCGAACTGGAACCTCGTCTAGACTGGCCGCTTCGACGGCCGAAAGCATAGACATCCCTGGTAAGAAGGCGAATACCCCGATCCGCGAACAAAGGACGCTGCCCAGCCTTAAAAAGGCAATACGAACCATTATTCTCGAGTCACGCCTGAATTAAATTCGAAGGTGTGCCGGCTCAGATCTGTTGTGTACTTGTTATTGACACCAATTCAGGCGGCGTGTTGGGGGCGTGTTGCGCCGTGTTGCGCCGTGATCTGGTTACGCACCGCCGCCCCTTTGGAGCTCGCCACCGCCATGACCCTGGGGGGTATATAAGAAGTCCGTTAGTGGAGAAGCCCCCTAGTGATTTCCGCCCCATCACATCGCTGTCATCGTTTCCCCGCCTAGAGCTATACATATTGGTCTACTTGCTCGCCATGCCCTCCCTTGAAGACAACAGCGCTTCGGCCGACCGTGTTAGGTGGCGGATCCATTACCCTAAACAACGGTCGTTGTCAGAGTGCGGTCACTTGGTACAAAGTACGACTTGCGGCTCAGATATCCTCTCTGCTGATGTGCTAACCTGTCGTCGAATAATTACAGGGCCCGAAACAATCCGCCACAGCAACGCTGTCATGGCACTCGCGTACTCTCGCGATAGCAAACTTCTCGCCACCGGGGCCAAACCTAGCCTAAATGGAAAAGGCAACAACGCAGGAATCTTTATCTGGAACACGTCAACCAGGACTATCGAACGGACCCTCGAGAAGGACGCGTCGAAAGACTACCCCGCTGTCTTTGCACTTGCTTTCTCCCCCGATGGAAAACGCATCGCGTCGGGCGACAGTAGCGGGCAGCTTGAGGTTTGGGACGTCGAAAGCGGAAAATGCCTCGAGGCGATACGCGGGCGCGTTCCGAAGCGGGCGATCCACGCGCTCGCTTGGTCCCCGGATGGCAAATGGATCGCGTCGGGCTCGGACGACGCCAACATATACCTATGGGATGCGGAGACGTACGTGGATTGGGAGTTGAAGATACCTGGGGGCGAGGGGAAAGTCGCATCCATGTGCTTCTCACGAAACAGCCGGTGGCTCGCGTCGGAGATGGAGAACCGTCGCTGGCACATCTGGTCCGTCGTGGGAGAGGATAAGTCACACTGGCATATAGAACTGTCCCTTTGTCGGGGCTTGATGTGGCTCGGGGACTCCGAAGCGGACGACAGGAAGGTGGTGGCGTGCCTGAAAGACGGGAGCGTGTACGCGTCGAGCGGCCGAGTCGACAAGGATGGGACGCTCGAGGCGCCCGAGTGCGTCGAGGACTCCAGCAGGTATTCGGCGCGGAACGCTGTGTTCAGCGAGGATGGATCGTACGTTCTCACTAGGTGGAAAAGCTCACCGTTGGAGATACGGCTGCGCGACCTGTCCGAGCACAGGCTCGTGCTCGAGGGCGAAATGGGCGAGATCAAGGCAATGTGCATCTCGCCCGACGGGAAGTATGTCGCATTGGCGTGCCGATCAATGGATTTCACCGCGTGCGTGTGGCGCGTCCGCTATTGTACGCTAATCGGGATCAACCAGCACGACGCGGAGGTGGAACGGATTATGTTCAGTCCTGACGGCGCTACGTTTGCGTCCGGCTCAAATGACGGCGCCGTTTGCATTCGGTCCGTGGGAGGGGAGGACAGTGGTGGCGCATAGCGAGATGAGACAAGGAAACCGAAGGGGAATGTCGGACGAGTGGAGGTTGATTCGTCGGGCGCAGGCTTGATATCCTTGCCTAGCTCGAAGAGAGCGAGGGTGGGGGCGGTGTCATGCCCACCAGTGCTTAGTTCTTCGTAGGCCGGGCCCGAGAGCCATACAGAGAGCAGGTTGATAGGGTACCACAAGCTTTCACATACCATTGTTATTCATGCCGCGATCCCGAGCTACACATGGGTGCATCTTCCCCGCTAAAGCTAGCTCGGGGGACCCCGTTTCTAGAGTGACCGACGTTCGTTCGGCGGAGACTGGGGCGACGTCAGCCAATACATCTGTAAGATATTATTGCCGAATACACACCTGTGTCTGTAGATTGGATTTACGGGTTCACGCGTCCAAAGAGTCTTGCGAGGTTCCGAGGGCGATATCGTGTCCCGGAACGGCTTATGTTGATGGACCAGCCAGACGAAGGGGATGTGAGTGCAGTGAGCATTGCCGAGCAATAGAGATGGCTTATATCGGTGAGAGAGACCGGCCCTATACCGTCGAATATGTGCTGCTAATGGTCGAAATCCGTCGTGGAGGAAGAGAAAGGAGACAGGGAGCAGAGGCGCTGACGCCACAATGCGGTCACATGACACATCCCACGCAAACGAACGCGAACGCGTCCGACGCGCGTCTGTCGCTCTCTCCTCTCGCTCTCCGTCATCGGTGCTCGTCTTTGCTGGACCGATGTGAAAGATGTCAAAAGTACTTGCTTTGCGTGCTCAACCTAGATCGAGTCGCGGAACCTGCCCAGTAGAACGTGCAGATCGAGTCGCGCCGAGAGGTGTACGAGACCTCCACCAGCAGCTCCCTCGCCGCCGATGCCCGCTGACAGTCCAGGTGGGCGGTGGGCACCAAGATGCTCGACTAGCATAGGCGAGTTTCCCCAAATATACCGTGCGTTCTTGAACTCTGATTTCTTCCTTGAAATTATTGTGGGATGTGTCGGCGCATTTTGTCTTTTCGACGTACGAGATGTTGCCACAGCGCAAGTGCCTACCGAGTGCTCGTCAATTTTATGGTTCTTGAGACGCAACCAGTAGCCAAACAAGGGAGACGGGAGCGGCATCGGGCGAGAACGACTGGTCGGATCGGGGACTGTAAGACTTGTAGCGCTGACGCGGGACTCTGGTCTTTCTAGCATACTTGGACGATCGTTCTGCGCGATGTCGTCAGCTTGCCAATGCGACGCTCTCAGGAAACGTATCGGA
Organism: Trametes versicolor FP-101664 SS1; assembly: GCF_000271585.1. Lineage (NCBI taxonomy): Eukaryota > Fungi > Basidiomycota > Agaricomycetes > Polyporales > Polyporaceae > Trametes > Trametes versicolor. The sequence goes on from NW_007360328.1 coordinate 2,842,579, forward strand.
CTCGGCCTACCGCACTGTGGCTCCGGTTCCTCCTGCGGCTGCGCGTCTCGCGTCTCGATTCCCCACTACCACCGTGGCCTTGATATGTAATAGCTATGCCGCGCTCCATGTCTATTCCTCAAGGCCTCACAGTCGACGCATATATTTCTTCTGGAAGGTCGCGCTAGCGCTCGGCTGGACAGATGTATTCCCTGAAGCTCGACTACCATGTGTACGCGTTACTGAAGTCCCGGCAGCCCCCCGCTCGAGCAGTGGAACTGGTCGTCGCTCTGAATCAGGAGCGTAGCAGCGCCGAGAAGCTGAAACGCCAAAACTCCAACGACTTGGTTCCGGAGGCGTTCGTGCGACGCCACCCCGGAGTCATTAACAGGTGAGTGTGTGATTCGTAGTTTGGGAGGTGCTTCATGCCGGCTGAGAGAGACGAAAACGAAAACGCGTCGTTAATGCATCTGCATAAGTTGGAGCACGTTCTGCTGTACAAAACGACGGACCCGGAGTACGCACTGAAATCCCCCATCGCCGTTCTGGCATACGTCGTCCAACACAGCATCGGATGCGACTTCTCGCGCTAGATTCAGGAGCGGATCGACGTGGTTTGGAATACGTTGCTATGGGTCAGGTACGTCCGCTATGATGTTCACCGCATCTGTCGCCGGACTCTGACACGACACCTATTACTGCTACAGCATGTTATTCACCTCGGCAGATACCCCCCGGATCTCGTGCGCAATCGTAAGGCATACAAGTCTGCGCAGGTGGCAAGAGAGACTCTCTACATCCCCAGTGCGGCCACGACGCCTTGCAGGGTCAGGAGACGACGGTACGTTATGGATTCGGCAGACATAGCGTGTACGGGAGTTCTGATCTCTCCCGGAACAGGGGCTGAGATATCATGCATGAGAACGCATTCCGCTCCAATAGCGTGCTCGACGATACGAGGATTGTGGACACATTATAGAAAGATCGAGGTACGAGGCAGGCGTTTGGTGCGGGACAATGTGTTAAGATACGGGACTATATCATATCTATCAGCTGAACGGGTGTAAAATGCACGGCGATCTCAGTGAGTGCAAGTATTCCCTGGGTACTATAAACTGTCGTGTTCATAAATGGCGGATGTTGCGTGTGTAGAAGAATCACCAAACAGACTGGTAGCGTAACTGAAGCGTGTACTATTCCACATCCTTATCGTACTCTACGGTTAAGTCCCGTCATGACGATTCCGTACTAACGGTGGCCAACAATGCGCTTCAAGTTCTCCCACAGAGGACGCCGACGTGCCTCTGCTGAATGCGACCGGCGCCACCTCTTACCCCCACCATCCACACAGCTCCAGGTAGGATTTACCTCTCCACAATAGATGTAGCCATCTGGCGATGCGCACGCGGCAAACTTGGTGTCCGGTGAAAACCCCACACTGCTGATTGTCATGCAGTAGTCGTGCCAGCCTGCGGGCTTGTCACTAAACCCTGGCTCAGATAAGCTCCGCCAGCAGCGTAGAATTCCCTCGGCCGTCCCAGTCAGTAGAAGCTTGCCATCGGACGAGAACGACGCATCTAGCGCCGGGCAAGTGTGGTGCGTCGAGCGCAAGATCTCGACCTCAATAGGACGTTCGTCCCTGAAGCCAGTGGTCCAGACGCGCACCTGCTTATCGCTCGAGCAAATGACGATGTGCGCACCGAGAGCGTCGAACCGCGCGTTAAGGATGGTCTCCGGCGGTTCCGGACCAGAAATTGTTGCCCGCTTCGTTCCGGTTTGGACGTTCCAGATATCACATCGACTCCCTATCCCCGGGGTGTTGAATGCGAGCAGAGCAATGTCGGGGGAGAACCGTGCGAAGGCGAGGGTGCCGCGGGGATGACGGCCGAATCCATGATGGACCACCTTCTTGACGCCCGGCTGCAGGGTGTATACGGCTATGTCATCGGAGCATATCGCGATGCGCGTGCCGTCGGGATACCAAGATACCGCGAGCACGGAGGCCTGCGAGGCAAGTTCATAGATGTGTTGTACGTTCAACTGGGTTTCCCAGCCGCCAATGCCATATCCGATAGACCACACGTAGACATAGCCGTTGTGCCCGGACGCGAGTTGGCGGCCGTCTGGGGAGAAAGCAAGTGCACAAACGGAGAACCCGACCGCTCGTTGCGCGACAGCGATTGAGGGATCCGTTGTCCGTCGGAGAAAAATATTCCCGTCCAAGGAGCCATGGGCAACCCACTTGGAGTCGGGTGAGAATGCAAGGGCGGTGGTGCGCTGTGGGCGGTCTTGCGAGGAGACGAGGGGTCCTCGATAGCGTTCTTCCGACGGCGCATCTGGAGGATAGGGCCACGGCGTCAGGCCGTGGGGCGCTCCGACGGCGGGTGCGCTCCTCCTTCGACTCGGAGCGGTTCCGACATCGCGAGGGGGCGGGGCGAGTCCGGCGTCTTTTGCGGTGTGCATCCGAGCATCCTGACGGTCGAGTTCTGAAGACGTGCGCTGGTTAACATCGCAATACGTGCTACGGTATACCATTCTGTACTCTCACCATTTAGGATCGAATCTCGGGCAGAGGCGAACTGGGTTCTCTCTACGGAAGAAGCGCCACTGGCAGGCGACGAGGGCGGCGACTCAATGATAATAGTGATCTCAGGGGATGACCTTCGCGACGACTCGGAAGCAACATTCCGCCGTGCTCCTTCTTGCTCTTCCGACGGCGCATTTGGGTCCCCGGTGCGGAGCCTCCTCGAGCGGGGGTTCACGTTGTCCACGGAACCGTGTGAAGTGCTTCTGTAAAGACGATCGGCTGCTGGTTGTAATATGCGGGTCAGTATTGTACGAGTATGCCAAAACGACGATACGCACTTACACCGCCGTAGCGGGGAGGTGCACGTAGCGTCTTCAGGTCGGGGATAGATGAAAGGCTGGATCGGGCGCCCTGAGTGATACCGGCGGCGTCATGAGAGCGCATGACGGGGGAATATGCGGGGCCGTAGGAGAAGGCAGATTCGTGTCTCGTGTCCATTGGGTGAGAGGTGAAGGGTGGGATTTCCTGCGTGTACGGGAGAGGACTCCGAGTCAAGGAGCACTTATATATCTGACATGGACTATTCAGTGTATCGTCGGGTTGGTATATACCGCAGATCGATAGGTCGAGCTGAATAGCACGCACCTACACTATAGCACCCCATTTGTATGTCGGTATTGCAAGACGGAAGTGCTATAGTTCAGCTATGTTTTACGAGTGTATATGAATACATACGTACTACACGTAGACGTGCTGAACCCTGCGTTGATGTACGGGCGGCTGCACGCTGATTATGATGCGAGCGGTAAACCTGGTCATAATGAAGATCCAGTGAATAAAGCGCGCCGAGATTCGAGGTATTCAAAATGACCGCCGCGCGAGGCACTGGGGTGCTGTGAGAACAAGAGTCGGGGAGAATTGAGAGACGCACCCGCTAAAATTGACACAAAACTTGGATGCTTCGGTCGTGTCGAGGACGAACATATCGTACTTAACCTCTTCGCTGACCACAGCAGTCCGAGTTGCGATCCTGAACGAAACACGGTCGCACCTTCACTGTTCAAACGTTCAAGGTTCGATTGTGGACGGCTCTGCTCGCCTGCACATGCGATTGCCCGAGTCCATGGCCGGGGCATATGTCGGCGACCTACTAAGAGCGGATGCGAGGGCCATGACGCGCAACAGCACAGCGGCTGAAAGAGGGCTAGTACGCTACCAAATGAGTCTACGCTGTTTTCGACGTGGAGGAAGAGAGAGAAGACGCGAGCCCGGGGAAGCTGAGAGCGGAGGCGCCGACGCCACAATGCGGTCACATGACGCATCCCACGCGAACAAACGCGAACGCGCCTGGGCGTCTACTGTCGCTCTCTCCTCTCGCCGTCCGTCATCGCTACTTGTCTTTGCCTGACTGGTCTGAACGATGTCAAAAGTCCTCCGCGTGCCGAAGCTCGACCTTGCGGCTGTCCTCGCACAGCAGAACCCGACGATCGATCTCCGCCTCGACGCGTACGAGGCCTCCACCCGCAACTTCCTCGCCGCCGTCTCCAACTACACCCAGCGCGCCGTCGCGGAGATCCAGAACCGCAAAGATGCGTACGCCGCGGAGAAGAAGCGCTTAGCGGAGAAGGCGCTGCAGATTGAGGCCGAGACGAATCAGTGCAAGCTCAAGGAGATCGAGCTTATCAAGGGTACGTCCACCTTCCTCCTCCCCGCTGACCGCGCGCTGACTGGGCATAGTGCTGGATAAGGAGCAGGAGGAGAGGAAAGAGGCGGAGGCGAGCGTTGCGGCGCTCCGGAGGCAGCTGAACTCGGTCAAGGACAAGTGCGCGAGCCTCGATGTCGAGATCGAGCAGCACCGCGTCGTCGCCGCCAACCTCCTCCGCGAGCGCAAACGCGAGCAGGCCATCCTCAGCGCCCATTCGGCACGCGCACATCCGGAGGTCGCGGCGTGCGAGGCGGCGCTGAAGTGCGTCGTCGAGGGCATCGGCCAGGACAAGATCCTCGTCCGCTGGACGCACATCGACCCCGCCGACCACGACCGCGAGTTCAGTATCGTCATCGACGTCTCGAGTCGTGTATACAAAGGTACGCCCTCTGTTGCGCTCGGTTTTCTGCTTTTCGCCCCGCTCATAGGCGTCAGTGCCGACAACAACACCGTTCCTCCCCACCCTGCCCATCCTGCTCGACGAGCTCAACGACTCGCGCGACATCTACGCGTTCATTCGACACGTTCGCGCCGCCTTCCGCGAGCTCGTCGCTGGCCGATGACCTGTCTGTTCCCGCCCCGTTTTCCGTGGACGCTGCTTGGGCTTGTTGTACTGTATACCACCCTGGACCTCCTGCATCAACACGACGGCTCTTCCTACGTCTTGTCTGCGTCCATGCGTGCGATGGGGTGCGGCTCTCCGTGTCTGGCGCTCCAAGTGTAGGTCGGCGGCGACACCCAGGTCTCAGGGGGTTGAGCGTATCCGTATTCGTATTTTCGTCGAGCGCGTGCTTGCTGAAAAGCTGTATCCGTGTGTTCGGCTTGGACGGACAAACGTGTTCGGCACGCGGATTGGACATTTTCCGCTGATATTTTACCTTATAGATGGCGTGTCCGTGCTGTTGCGTTGCGTTGCGTTGGCTTGGGGTGTAGCGGCTGGCTGTCTGCGCTGGCTCTGAGAGTGGGAAAGAGGTGCGTCGTCGCCGAGCCGTCATCTGCTAGTTCCACTACGACGGTCATTCGCTCGATAGTGTCCTCAAGGTATGTCCACTGCAACGCTCTGCCGCTGCGCGCACATCGCTGACAGAGCTTCGGATATACGCGAATCTGGAGACCAGGCCAGGATCTCTGTCGCATGGTCGAGATACGGACATCTGCACGTTCGTGGCCCTCCGGTACGCCTCTCGCGCGGTCGCCAGGGCACCCCCCGACCTAGCTCCCGGGATGTCTCCCTCTGGCGTCCTGCAAGCGCGCCGCAGGCTGCGCATTCAGGTGGGCGTACGCTCGCCATTCTCTCTCGGCCGTCCGTGCAGCCGAGCGTGGGCCTGTGCGTGGGCTTCTGCGGGCGAGGAGGGGCACCCGTGCGTTACGAGGGGCTCGGGGCGTGTGTGCGCGAGAGGTGAGTCGGTTTGAGTGGTTGTGCGTGGGGACTCCGAAACGAGAGGTGAGCGTGTGGGGTACGTGGGGGCTCGCATCGAAAGTCATTCGGGTGGCAGAACGCGACAGCGGACGGTCGAGTGCGCGGGGCAGGAAGAAGTCGGGCCGTCGAGCTATCTAGTGCGCTGAGGCTGCGATTCGTTTTGCGGACTCGCGCGGTGTTTTCGACCCGGGGTACCTTTGGGCGTACAACGAACTGACGTCGACCAGGATACGGGTCTAGGTGTCCCCTGCGGCTGTCCTCGCGGACGTCGAACACTTGCTACCGTCTCCACACGGCGTTGTCGCGCTCGGCTGTGCGCGACTCGGACTCGGGACACGGTGAGTGGTTCTATTGGCGCGATTTCGGGATTCTGGCGTGCTGTTGCGTGCGCGCGGAGGCGAGGCGAGTCTGCGGCGTGCATAGGTGATCTCTGTGAAGGTCTAAGACGGGGCATGGTAGTAGTCGCGTTCCGGAAGGGTGAAGTGTACCCGTCGAAGCGGGGTTTTGCTAGGAGACGAGGTTGTTCGCGGGAGTTCGTATTGTGGAGTCGCGCGTTGACGTTTCTCTTGCAGATGCACGACTCGGAGCTTGCGTGGCGCGTCGTCGAACATGACCGCGATGCGATTCCGACTCGAACAGGGGAGCGCGATGGCGAGCCCGCCGCCGTATCCAGCGGAGCGGAGCTGAGCCGCGAGCCGTTCTGCGGGTAAAACGGCTGCACGGGCGGAAATGGCGTTGTGTTGCTCCTCTGGGGTACGCACAGGTGCGTATAGTCGAACCTCGCGGTATCCTGGAGCACACAACTAGCTTACATAATCTTCCGCGGTACGCGTCCAGGTTTCCTCGCAGCCATTCTCATGGATGTCGACGCCTCTGCACAGAAGTTACTTTTGCCTGCAGCGCATGAGACTCTGCCGCCGCAAGATGTGGCAAGTGAAGCCTCCAACGAATGCTTTACGCAAGTCCGCAACGCATTTAGGTCATCGTTGCGGAAGTCTGGCGGCTCGTGATTGTTGTAAGACGTCCCTCGCAAGCACAGGCTGCGCACCTAAGGCGTCGTCGCAATCAACCTTGTGTCCATTTGGTGAGTGAGGTCCTCAGCACGGTCTCGAGATCCGGTATGCTGTTGCGTGTATGCGGAAGCTTGAGGCTCGAGACGAGCCCGCGTCTTCGTGAACCGCATCTGTTGCAGAAGCGGTGGCGGAGCGCCACAGAATTACCCGTCGCACTGTGGAAGTGTCCCGTGCGCTCGCCGGGGGCAGGGATGCTGGTAGTAGCGATCGATGGTGGATGATATTGAGAGATGTGGTGAAGATGCTGCTGCGGGACGTACGCGGGGGAGATTCGTGTTGCCTGCGCTCTGAGATTCGTTTTACAAAGCTGAGACGACTCGGTTGAGTATTCAGACCTCGCCGTCGAAGCTCGATAGGACCGCGCTGCCTCTTCGAGGTGGTACTTCTACGAGATCGCACCCCGCGTAGCTCCCCTTCCGGAATGGATGTCTTCACCAGGGGGGGACTCTCATGAGAAGGTGCGCCACGCGTTGGTGGTGTGATGCTGTGCGGCCGCCTGTTTGGGCAGGATCCGCTCTTAACGACCTCAGGCAGCTGTTTCTCCCCCACATTCAGCTCGCTTATGGTACGCCTTGTTCCTTGGTGAAGCCGGTTTGCTAGCCCCTGACTGCCCCCAACGGAAGGTCTGATTCGGCCTCTCCGAAGGCCGTGCCGTCGTAGGGGTTCGCGCTAAAGGCGAATACCGGCATCCGTCGACGACAGACACCGCGCGGCCTTGAAATGGAAATCCGTCGTGCAGTCCAACGCTGATATCCTTGTTACGCCAACATGGAGGCCGTCGGAAAAGGCAGGTGCACCGGAACAAACCCGTTCTAGCGACTCGTATGGAGAAGGGGGCGTGGTCCGCCCCGATTTGGTTACCCACAGACGCCCCCCGGGGTTCGCCACTGCCATGACCCCCGCAGGGATATAAGGGGCTGGCTTGGGGGAATCCCTCGAACGACTCCCGCTCTCCTGCCACACATCGCCACCGTTCCTGCTACTCGACACCCTTGCGCTACATCCCCGCTCGAACACTCGCCCGCCATGCCCTCTCAAGATACCGACGCTCTTCTCGACCCGTCGTTCACGGATGGCTCCGCAGCGCTGCTATCGCCACAGGAAGTTGCCAGCGAGCATGCCAAGGGTACGAATCACGTCTTTGCCCTATCACTCTCACGATGCTAACCCACGCTTTATGAACATATCGCTCATCTTCGTATTCTCGAAGGCGGCATCGACCGAATGTCCGCCACTGGCACTTCGTCAGACCACGGGTCCTATGCTCCAGACGACGAAGACACCGCCACAGACGTTCAAGGTTACTTCGAAGCGCCCGACTCTGCCTGTCCAGTGGAGAGGCGCTATGGCGCGGACGCTCTGCAGGAACAGCCCGCCTCCGCCCAGCTACCGCTGCTGCAGGTACAGAGCTCCGCGACGGGCTTCACAGGTCTAGTCGCAACGCTTGCGTCATCTGGTGACATGACGATGGTCGCCCCGGTTGAACACCGGCGCAGCCCCACTCCGCCAAAGCTCCAATCGTCTACGAACGCTGCCGTCGGTGCGCTAGGCCCGATATTAGACGCAGATCCCTCGAATCATCCCATGGGCATGCCGAATGAAGATGAAGATGACGAATACAAGACAATCACCAAGGAAGAAGCCCTTGTGAGAAGTGAGCAGACGCCGCGCATTTTGCAGTGGCAGCCCGCCGCCAATGGACACACGGGGGCAATTACGTCGCTCACGTATTCCCATGACAGCACGATGCTTGCGACCGGCTCGGACGACACCTCCATCGCCCTCTGGAACACGTCCAACCAGACCATCGTCCGCAAGTGGGACGCGCACACCGACGTCGTATGGGAGCTCGCGTTTTGCCTCGACAACAAACGGCTCGCGTCCGCCGGCGCGGACAGCAACGTCATGGTGTGGTGGGTTGAGACAGGTGAATGCCTGGCAACGATGACTGGGCACGAGGAGACCATCCACGGGATGGCGTGGTCCGCGCACGGGAAATACATTGCGTCGGGCTCAGACGACATGAGCGTGCGCCTGTGGGATGCGGACACGTATGAGCAAAAGACGGTGCTTGAGGGCCACGAAGCGATGGTCACATTTGTGCGCTTCTCCCGCAACAGCCGCTGGCTCGCCTCGGGTGCGGCGGACTACTGCGGACGTCTCTGGGACGTCGAGGCGGGCACGCCGCATGTGGTACTACGCGGACACAGGGGGATGCTCTGGAATGCAGACTTCGACGCGGACGACCGTAGGCTCGTGACGTGTTCGGACGACGGGAGCGCGCGCGTATGGAGCGTAGAGACGGGCGAGATGCTCGTCAACATTCACGAGCACCAGAGCCCGGTGTGGAGCGTCGCGTTCAGCCCGGGCGGGACGCGCGTGCTCACAGCGTCGAGCGACTCCACGGTCAGACTCTCTATGTCGTCCACAGGCCGGGGCAAGTTCGTCCTCAGTGGGCACGAGAGCATGGTCAACACTATATGCTTCTCGCCCGACGGAAAGTACGTTGCCTCAGCGTCATGTGACGAAACCGCACGTTTGTGGCACGCTGCCGATGGGAAGTCTCTCGCCACGTTTGACGAGCACAACGACAAGGTGACACTAGTAGCGTTCGGTCCTGATGGCGACACTCTCGCATCGGGATCAGATGATGGCACCGTTCGCATCCGATTGAGAAAGGAATGGGATCCCTACGGTGCAGAACAAGACGAAGACGACAGCCACGACGACGGCGACGACGACGAGTAGGAAAAGAGGGTATACGAGGAGCAAGCTGAGAAGGTAGTTGAGACTGAACGGGAGGCTGAAGGTGCTGGAAATGGTGACAAAAATAGCAAAACACTAAGGGGAAGATACGAGCGAGTTGACGGAAAGCAGAGGCAATGGTGTCGAAGTAAGCAAAGAAACCCGTGGCATTATGTCTGATTATTTTGCACATACGGAATGAGATCGTCTATTACTTGTATTGGGTACACAGATAGTCCATGCTACGCCACCCAAAGCGCGTCGTGGGCACACTTTCATCAAGGAACGCTCACTCGAATTTCGAGTGCGGCTCCGAATTCTCGCGATTCTTAAGCGAACCCTGGTCGTAATCCGTAAATCTGATGTTTTGAGCTCGAACCCGTGTTTGCCGAATGTCGTCGAAAGGTTCGCTGTTCAAGTCAACGTACTACAAGCAGATGAGTTTGTCGGCCGACCAGGGTGCAATCGTTTGCTGTGAGACGAGAGATGTGGAGCTCGGACGTCATCTCAGACTCTCTTGTTCCCTTCGAACGTGCGCAGGGTCGGGCCTCCAGTAGTCAACACCGCGGTCGTCCGCGTCGAAGTTAAATCGCGACATCGGACCACAGTGTATCTCCGGGCACGGGCGATACCACTGGCGGGTACGGCGGGCCCGGTGTGAGTTCCATATACGGGCGCAGTTGCCCTTTCCGCATGACATGGCCGGCCACCTTTCGTGTCGTGCGGGGGATCTACAAGGAGAGCTCCGTCGTGGTTCTATGAGCGGGTTTCTTAAAATGTCTCCGCGTTCAAGACGTGTAACCTCATCCCAGCGGTCGGAGCCCAGCGCGATCCACCTCTCGTCCACGGATCACGCGAAGCGGCTCCGCTTAGTATCCAATTCGTGCTCGTTCCGGACCCTTGTCGCGAGTTACTTGCTCATCTTGGCTAAATAGTCCTCGTCCTTGTCCTCCGAGCTGGCGACGCGAGACGAGTATTGTCGAAAGAGACGGCGAGCACGTACACATTGTCGCCATGGTCTTCACCGGGGCCAGCTTGCTGTTGTGGGAGTAGGCAAGCGCCACGACCCCACCTTGGTGGTCTTGTAAAAACGGCGGCGGCGGTCTGCGCGTCGTTCGGAAGCTGGGGGTGCCTCCCCCATTGACGTCGGACGTTGTAGTAGGGTGCACACAGGGTCAGCATCATATACAAGCTTGGTTCAACCGAATTGGACGTACTCTAGCTACAGACCGTATAGGGAGTGCCACTCGAAGGCGAGGGGAAGGGCGCGGTGTGAGGTGATGGCTGGTTGACTAGAATAAACATGACTGCCGAGCGTTGCGAGCTCACGGCGCGGCAAGAAGTGAAATGACTCTACGGAAGATAATGGGTCAGCGGTCCGGAAAAGCGGTGGGCAGTGCAGGCCGCAGAGACCTCTTACTCTGATCCCGGTCATATACCTGAGACAAGATCCTGGATATGCCACAGAAGGCGTATCAGAAAGTATAAGTCAAGACGGCACGAGCAGCGCGCTCGCGCACCATTGAGATGGGCATACGCACCCACTATAATACAGGTATCATGCATAGATTCCTTCGTTGTTTGTGTAGACGAAGAGGGCGGCGTCTCAAAGCAGGTCGTTACTAACGATCTTGGGTAATCGGTCCGCGCATGAGACGGATTGGCGAGCCTCGAAAGACCTAGAGACAATTGTCGAGTCAGCGTCGACACCGATATCGGCTTGCATGTAGGCAATATTGTTTGAGTCAAGGCATTTTTTGTTTGGCGGTGTATCGGGGCATGTCACCGCCCGCGGCAGTAATACGGCGAAGAGAAGACGAATAGAGGCTACCGCGCCGCCTGCGCAGTGCAGAAAGGATTATAGAGTGAGTTTCAGCACGCGACTAGAAGATAAACATAGCAAGGATGCTCGAAGCTGTGGACGGTGGCAAGAAAGAAGGACTGCGGTGGTAGAATGGCGGCGTTGTTTGCGATTGTTAGGATCCAAAGCCTCCGCATTCCGTTTTGGGAAACGTGCAACGCGTCTGCTGATGTAAGCGTGGTCGATGAACGGCAGATGTGGGCGCTAAAGAGCTTTGACTTGCCTCATCGTCTGCGTCGACCCCTCCGTCTTTTTTGTTTTCAGCGTTCTGTGTTCTGCCACGACCGGCCTCGGATGGAGTCTCTCAACCTGAACAACCTCGCCAGCTCGCTCCCGGCCTCCAGCTATGCCAAGGCGGAGAACGAGCTTACGAACAACTTCAGAGGTCCGTGCACATCTCTCTCTCATCTCCCGCCTCGCCTCGGTCGGCGGCGACCGATCCGCCACCCCACTCCGCGATGCGTCCCTCCACGACGACGGGCATCTTCCGCGGTGTCGACATTAGGCGAAGACGAGGGCGGGGGACGTCTACCGCAGAACAGCTCGCTCACCCACTTTGTCCGTCGCCGCAGCTGCCGCCCTAAGCCTCACTACCCTCTTTCGCTCTTCGAAGACCGCCTCCAAGCGCGCGTACAACGCTGGATACGCAGCAGCATGCCAAGATCTCCTCAACATGATTCAGCAGGGCGTCTCCACGGACGCCGATCCAAGCCGCGAAGTCACCATCGGGAGGATCATGGACTACATCGAGGCCCGACTCGAGGCCATCAAGGCCCGCGAAGAGGAGGAGGACGAGGAGGAGGAGCGGTCGTCCAAGGCGGGCCCCAGCACGTCGAAGCCGAAGCCCCCTAGTCCCCCGCTGGCCCCGGCGCGGGCCCGCGAGACGGTGCGTCCCACGCATACATCGCCGTCTTATCATGGCTGACTTCTGGTGCGTATTTAGGCCGTCGTAGCGCCGCCGACGCCGTACACCCCGTCCACGATGGATACGTCTCGCACGTACGCCGCACCCGCGCTATCTTCTCCGACGCCCGCCGCAGCGCCCCTGCGCCCCGTATCAGCGGCCATCCAGCCCCTTTCGCGCGCCTCCAAGGCCCGCTTCATACCCTCTGTCAACGCTAAGGACCTCTCGTCCGTCCCACTCCCCGCTCCCGCCGCCTTGCCCTTCGCGTTCGAGCCTCCAGCGGTCACGGACGTCACCGTCCCTTCCATGGGCGCACTCCCTGACTCCGCCGCCCCCTCGCTCAACGCTACGCTGAAGCGTCGGCGAGAGGCGACCGGTATGGACGCTCCGCCGGCGCCCGGATCGGGCGCGGAAGCGATGACTGGTGCGGTGGGCGGTTCGGGCACGAGCCGGCGGCGCACGCGCAGCTGGCGCAACTCCGACCAGCACGGCGCGCACCAACACCAACATCAGCAGCATCAACAGCAGCTGGACGAGACTATGGATGTAGAGGAGGAGGGTCCGCAGCGGAAGCGCGTCGCGCGGCGGTGAGATTCGGTGATGCAGGTGTGGCGGACCGCGTTCTTTTAGTTTTCGTTTTAGTATGCATTCGCCCTTCTTTACATACGACGCTGGCGGGACGGTGCGTTTGCGGCAGTCGCGTTTACATGAGCACATGATGATTGTATCCTATAGCCATATGATGTTTGTTGCGTAACCTTATGTTTGGCCGTGGCTGCAATTGTATAACATGTTCATTGGCTTCTTTACGAGCACGCGGAAGACGCGCGAGGGTAGCGGATGGCCATCACGTTCGCGAGGGTTACATATGTTTAAACTATAGGTGAGTGGTATACATTTTCACAGCGGTAACTCGAGCTCACCTTTCCACGTTGCTTAGGTCGCGGCTGCCTGCCGGGTCACCCCCACCAGCTCAAACTCGCATTCTACGGCCGCGCACCAATATGCGTCTGTCCTCGCGCTATTCAACGGCAAGTCCTCCGGAGTATCTACCTCCGCGCCTACCCTCGCAACGACCCCCGCCGCCGCCACCGCGGCCTCCCATGTACGTACGTCCCTACCCTCCCCGGTCCTCTTCCCCTCCTCGTGCACCCGATGGAGACGTCGAGCGTCTTGCACGATTTGAACACCGTTTTTGTCACGGCCACGGATACGTCCGGCTACCCTGCAGTACGCGAGCTCCGGCTTCGTCTTGTCGGTGTTCCGATCGTGACCGCGCTCGTCCAAGCGTTTCATAGAGTCTGGGAACTCTACGTTTACACCCCGTACGACGGATGCGCGTGGTCCGGCGCTGCGCCTTTATACGGTATCGACGCGACGCACGAGGCGAACCGGACATCGCAGATGTAGAGTTCGTCTTGCGCGTTTGCGCGTTCGCTCGGGTACTGCCATGGCCCTCACTGTCCAGTCGAGCACCTCGAGGTCGGGAACGTTGCGCCGCGGTTATGAGTCAGTGCAGGGACTGTACCGGGAACAAAGGAACGGAAACCGACGGGCTTTGGCGCGATGACCAACGCCAGCCGCGGGGTGGGTGTGAATGAGGTGGAGATGATGCGGAGGGTTGTGGCGGACACGAGGTAGCCAACGGCGGGTTTCATACTCGGGCACGGGTGGTGGGCACCCAGGACTAAGGCGCAGCTGAGCGCGAGTAAGAAAGAGCGGCGGGATCCGGAGAACGATCCGGAGGCGTTGCGCACGATGTTCGATCACGGCAAGGAGGGGCGCACGAGTGGGTGGGCAGGCGTGAGGGCCCTATCTCTATAAAACCGGCCACTGAGCTCAGTGGCCAGATACAAACTGGATACAAGGTCAGTGTTAGGGGTGTACCGCCGCAACGACCTGGACAACAGGCTTGTATCCGGGGGTTTTCTGGTAGCCTAGAAGCATGGCTACACGATGCAGGTGGTTTCAGGGTGGTAGCTATCCTGTACGGTGCACAATCACATGAATACAAGCGGATACAAGGGCATTGGCTGGATACAAGGTTGAATACAAGCTTGTATCTCCTCAACGAGCCTGGATACAAGGGTATATCTTGGTGTTTTCTGATAGCCCTGATTGAGGGCTACCCGAATCTGATGCGATTGTGGCTGTGCACCTTCGAAAAAATGATGCTCTGGCTAGTGCCTCCTGGTGCAAGGGCCATGGACACCCAACCACCTGACCTCTTATCTGGATACAAGGGACCTTATTATAGCCTATAATCAGGGCTACCATGCGCATTTTAGTTCGCATCAATAGCTGCCCTGGTGGTGGAGATATGGCCTGGGCAGTGGTGGATACAGGCTGGATATGGGACTACTGCAAGTCTGATATCTCCGCAGCCCCCTTGACAACTGGCTTGTATCCGGGGTCCTTTCTGTAGCCCTGAACGATGGCTACAAGATGCAATTTAGTGCGTGGGAATATCTGCCCTGGTGGCGGAGATATGGCCTTGTATCTGCTGGATACAAGATCTGGATACAAGATCAGTGTATGGTCGATATCTCCGCAACCCCCTGGACAACCGGCTTGTATCCGGGGGTTTTCTGATAGCCCTGAGCAGTGGCTACAACATGCAATTTGATTGGTGTGAATAGCTGTCCTGGTTGCGGAGATATGGCCTTGTATTCAGTGAATACAAGCTGGATACAAGCTGGATACAAGGT
>NW_007360328.1:2858016-2859339 GCF_000271585.1 Trametes versicolor FP-101664 SS1
ATAACGGCAGTGCCATTAAAATGCCACAATATGAGTGGGTGCACACAAGCATGTGTATGGGTGACTGCACCCTTATAATGGCACTGCCATTAAAATGCCACTATATGGGCGACTGTGCACCAGTGTCTGTATGAGTGAGTGTGCCCCCCTTATAACGGCAGTGCCATTAAAATGCCACTATATACCACATGTCTGTATCCCTGTCATACATGGGTTATGTGAACTAAGGTGGCAGACAGTGAATAGGATATTCAAACTATAAACAAGGGAGTGTTCAGGAGAAACTATAGATGTATGAGGCAGTAAGCTATGGTGTTAAAATGGAGAGTGGGCGAGTTTTTAAGGATTTTAAGGGAAGTTAAGGAAGAGCCAGGGTGTATGGTGGAAAGAGGGTTAAGTGGAAGTAGGGCATAGTGTAGTAGGGGTTAATGGGCGAGTTTTTTGAGGGCTGAGGAGGGTTAAGGAGTTGTGAGGAGTGTAAGCTATGGTGTTTTAAGGGGAGTTAAGGAGAAGGAAGGGAGGAGTGTGGTGTTTGTTAATGGGCGAGTTTTTAAGGGTTAAGGAGTGTGAGGGAGAGTAAGGTAAGGAGAGTTAGGGGATAAGCTATAGTGTTTTAAGGGTTAGGGTTAGGGTTAGGGAGGAGGAGCACAACGAGCGAAGCGAGTTGTGCGACGACGACGACGAGTGGGGAGTCGAACTAGGACAACAGGGGATGGAGAAAACTCCAACCCATCCTGTTTCGACTTTTAACAGTCTCATCAGGTCCTGTATAGTTCATCCGATAAGGTTTTCCCGGCATCGCGGCCGGAACTACGGCCTGCGCGATGCGTAACATTGCTTACATGGGATATCCAATCGCAGATACGCGATTGGCTGCTATTGTTCGAGCTGTTCTAACAATAGTATCTGATTACTGATGCTGTTCCCGTCATCGGCGCACAGCTCCCGTGCTGTGACTAATGCTGATGATCTGCCATGAATGATGTCATGGTCCAGGCTGCGCATGACGCGACGGTCTAGGCTATGACATCACCTAATCGATCGGAGATCTCCTATGATGTAACATCACGTGATATGCCAAATATACCTTGTGCCGCCTGTTAGGGTTCGGTTAGGGTTCGGGTTTTGGTTTGGGTTCGATTAGGGTTCGGGTTAGCTATAAAAAAGCGTAATCAGTTATCGCATATAACGACGATTAAGTCGTTGCTAGAACACGTACGGTTAGGGTTCGGGTTAGACCGCGATACCGCCTGGTGAGCAGGCCGTACGAGTTGCTAAAGCAATATTAGAGAAAGCCAAGGAATTGCTACAATGAGTCATGCT
>NW_007360328.1:2859359-2863008 GCF_000271585.1 Trametes versicolor FP-101664 SS1
GTACGAGTTGCTAAAGCAATATTAGAGAAAGCCAAGGAATTGCTACAATGAGTCATGCTCCCGCTACGTGTTGAGCCTCGGGCAACCGAGAGCACACCGCGCCGCAACAACGGGTAATCATCGAAGTCAACATATTCAGTTATTCTTTTCCAGACATGCGCCAGCTTGGACCTCACCGGGCACGCACTCGCGCTAGCAAGGCACCCTCAATGAGCAGTTAAACCGGGGTCACTTTAAACTGGGTCCTGTTGCAAATCGCTTCTACACTGGCTCCGCCCGAAGGCGGATCCCACACGTCCCTATGCATGGGAGTGATGGTTGAGATCTTAATGGACCATGTGCGCGTTCCGGTGTCCCAGGCTCCTGGCGGCTTAAAGGGCCAGCGCGGGCATCTGGAGGAAGGTAACTGAATGCGATGACCTGTTTTCCCCGCATCGCTTGCGCGACATACCCCGGCGCACCCGCTGCGCAAGCACGCAACTAGAACTGGGGCTTATTGGGGGACGGTGAACGCCGGTGCATGTTCTCACGGTGGTTTACGAAATAAGATCGTATGTCATAAGAACCGGACGGTCCGGCGGTAGCAGTTGGTTGCGCGAGAGGGGTGCTTATCTCCTCTTCGCTAACCTTTTCATCGAGCTTTTCGAGAACTATTTTCTTCCAAAGATTGGTAAGATCGAACATATTGCGGCCGCGTTTGCGGCTCACAATTACTCGTCTGTTAAGAATACCGATTTTTCGCATATCCGGTATCAGGATGGTACCACCGACGGTATCCGACACCTCCGTTTGGAGGGCGGAATCCACGTCTTTGATACCTTCCCAGATCCGGGTAGGGCGTGGCCATTCAATATTTGTATGATAAGTATTGAGGCCGCGGTCGGCACGTTCGTGCCAATCCCGCCAGTATCCTAAAATAGTGTCTCCAAGTTCCTTGGCGTTGAAGTAATTCCAGGCCGTGTTGTATTGGGATTTAAGAACAAGGACGTCGCTTTCAGTGCGCGTTTCGTCTTTCTCGCTCAGACGCTTTTCCCAACGTTCTTTAAGGTGTTTCTTAACCCAATTTGCAACAAGGTCTTGCGGATAACCACGCTTCACGTAAAGGGCAACTAACTCCCTCACGCTGTCTAAGTAGCTCGGAAAAAGACTACTAAGCGTTGCTAAACGCGACATCTCGCCTATAAAGGTACCCCGCTTAACGTCGAGGGGGTGGCCAGATATCCATGGAATTCTCTCCATGTGGTTATTCGGTTTGCGATACGCTTTCCATTGCAGAGACCCATCGAGTCCGAAATAGAAGGTGGCGTCTAAAAAGTTACACCGCTGTGCCGATACTTCCCACAAAATTTGACAGCCATCGAATTGTACTTTATTTGCCATGTATTGGCGCGCCGCTTCGCTACTCGCGGCGCTAACAATAGCAAAGCAATCATCGATGTAACGACCATAGAAAGCGATTCTAGGGTCGTTAAGGACGTCGCATTTTTTCTCGAAATGGTAACCATAAAGATTAGCCAGATCTGGAGATTCCGGGACACCCATAGCGAGGCCCCGTTTTTGTAACGAATGCTGTCCTTGAAACTGACATACAAGCTTCGTACTGCTAACTAGCAGCGCCCGTTTGAATATTTGCGCGAGTAATCTATGTTGACCTCCGAGGTACCCGAGATATACTCCGTTTTCTTCGTCCGTCGCGTTAAATTCCATAGCATCAAATGTATGTTCAAGCCACATATTGTAAACGATGTCAATACAGGGTTCTAACGGAATGTTAGGGTAAAACGCGACGACGTCGCCGGTGACTAGATACCACTTGTCGCCGAACGGCGGAACGGGGAGCCGAAGCTTACTTAATTTTAACACCAAATCTTTGGATCCGTGGATCACGGTTGGCGCCGCTTTAATGAGCGGTTTAAGATTTTTAGAAACAAATTTACCGCAAGGTCCGGTGATGACGCCGAAACACGGCACAATTGGCCTGAATCCGGGCGGGTTTTTATGAATCTTAGGGATGCCATAAAATTGCGGGAACTTATGTTCCGCGCCATCCTGAGTACATTTTGAGCGCAAAAACTCGTGTACTTTCAGTTCGTACAAGTCAAGATGATCTTCCGTTAAGGTCGCTATAGCCTTGACTTCGGTTTGTTTCTGATCAAATAATCGTTTAGCTTGAGCCGGCGTTAATGGCTCGTAATCATTAGGATTACTTAAAAGCTTATTTGTTTGATCAATGATCCAGGTACGCTCAGACACCGCGAGTCCCAAATTCTTGTCTGTAAGAGTGACGACGTAGTCGCGCTCTTTAAGAAAGGACATAATCTCGGAGGGCCGTGGGGCGAGCGATTTACTTGGTTGCCCACGGTCGTGTTCGGCAGGGATATTGGCGATCGTTTGTTGCACGAAGCGCCGCCCATGTTCGAACCCGAGTTCAATCCAACGCGGTAATAAAGGCGCCTTCTTCTTTGGTTTAGAAGGATCGACGACTTCATAGTCTGGATCATATGGTCGATTCACACCATCTTTGAAAGTGAAAATGATACGCCATTTCAGACGTCTTTCAAAATCATTCCACGCGTCGTTTATAAGCGACGTATAATGCTGCGAGTGATACATATATTTTAAGCCGACTGACAAATCATATGCGATACGTTCAGGTACAACTACACCAGGTGACGTATGAACGTACGACCTGAACTGGGACGCCTCTAACACCTCGACGGGGGTGTTCAGGAGCACGTACTCAATTGCCTGGGTAGGAGTCAGAGTTAATACGGCGTCGGGAAGGGTGCGAGGGCGGCCGAATACGTACCGGCCTTTCGCTTGCCCTTGGGGTCCTTCCCGCCGCTCGGCTTGGGGGTGGTCTTCTTCGAAGGCCCCGGCTTGGGGCCCGTCGACTTCTTGGTCGACGCCTTCGCGACGGTCTTTCGCACGACGAGGTTCTTGTTGAGGGTCTTGCCGCCCTTGACCGAGAGCTGCAAGTGCACGTGTTAGTGCGCGGTGCTGTGAGGGCACAATCTTAGATCGTACCTTGTTCAGCTTCCCCTCAAGCGGCTTGACGCGTCCGGCGACAGCTTTGTCCACCAGGCTCTGGATCGACGGACCGGGTTTGGTCGCGTCGGCCATCTCGACGTCAGCCGACTTCTCAGTGGCCTTCTTCTTCTCGATCTTCGCTTGCATTGCGAAGTCGCGCATCTCGACGATGGTGATGCAGCGACGAGCGATCGGGTACAGGTCACTGATCAGGTAGTTAAACTCTGATAGGACTGAGGGATCGACCTCCCATTTATCCACGTGCACCCCCGCCGCATGCTCGATGGTGCAGGGTTTCCCTTCCGCGTTTCGATACGACGTGATAGGTACTTTAGAACGTGCGCGGACATCGGCCCATCGCTTGGCGACGGAGTCTTTGTACCGCTCGAAGATAAACTTCGGGTCGATGCGACCCTCCAGGAAGCTGATCTCGGCTTTCTTGGCCGAGATAGCCGCCTCCATCACCGCCTTCTGACCAGCGGCGACGGAAGCCCGGACTTAGGGTTAGGGGTTAGGGTTAGGGTTAGGGTTAGGGTTAGGGTTAGGGTTAGGGTTAGGGTTAGGGTTAGGGTTAGGGTTAGGGTTAGGGTTAGGGTTAGGGTTAGGGTTAGGGTTAGGG